>NC_092641.1:16241514-16261000 GCF_039555335.1 Amphiura filiformis | reverse complement strand
GCCTCATTAAAAAAGAAAGAAGGGACATTTTGAATTGTTTTTTGTCTTGGACCGGAAGTGATCCCTTAATGACCTTTGACCCCAAATAAAAAAATCACATTATACATTAGGTAAACATAATTCATGTGTGCACATACCGTCACTCCCCATGTTTTTCTTAGCTAATAAAATTTTTGGAAGGAATTTGGTTTCATACCGGAAGTGACCCCTAAATGACCTTTGTCCTCAAATCTGTGTATTATTCATAGACACTGTGTAATAACAATGCATGTGCGCAAGTTGCATCACCGTCCTACGTAATTTTTGGGAGAAGTAGCGTTTTGAAGCTATTTCGTTTTATACCGGAAGTGACCCCTTAATGACCTTTGACCCCAAACAAAAAAATACCACATATACATTGGATAGACACAATTCATGTGTGCACATACCGTCGCTCTCCTCAGTTTTTCCTAGCTAGACACTCTTCTTGAAGGAATTTGGTTTTATACCGGAAGTGACCCCTTAATGACCTTTGACCTCAAATCTGTGTATGATTTATAGACACTGGGTAATAATAATGCATGTGTGCAAGTGGCGTTACTGTCCAACAGAAATTTGTGGGAAGTAGCATTTTAGTTGAAATCACGTTTTTTTTTTTGTTACCCCTACTTGACCTTTGACCCAACAAATTTCATGTGACATGTAGGGGCATGGTCATTGATGATTGTGACCAGGTTAGGTCAAAATCGGTGCACACATGTCAGTGCTAGAGCATATTTAAAGGTCGACAGAAGAAAGAAGAAGAAGAAGAAGATCCTGTAAGAAAAAAGACACAGCCGTGACTAACGTCATAGCATAGACAATCATACACGTGGTAGCTCCCATCAGATCGAGCGCTTTTTACACAGCTGTGCCGCGGCTGTGTCTTGTATCGTACGAAAACTTTCTGTCGACCTTTACATTTGCTCTAGCACTCACATGCTTGCACCGATTTTGACCCAACTTGGTCACAACCATCATTGACCATGCCCCTACATGTCACATGAAATTCGTGGGGTCAAAGGTCACGTAGGGTCACAGTGGTCAAAAACATGATTTCAATTAAAATGCTACTTCTCCCACAAATTTCGCAGGACAGTAACGCCACTTGCACACATGCATTGTTATTACCCAGTGTCTATAAATCATACACAGATTTGAGGTCAAAGGTCATTAAGGGACACTTCCGTATAAAACCTAATTGCTTCAAAATAATTTATAAGCTAAGAAAAACATAGAGAGTGATGGTATGTTCACACGTGAATTGTGTTTACCCAATGTATATGTGGTATTTTTTTATTTGGGGTCAAAGATTATTAAGGGGTCACTTCCGGTATAAAACGAAATACCTTCAAAAAATTTTATCAGCCAAGATAAACATAACACACTGACGGTATATTCACACATGAATTGATGTTACGTAGTGTACACGTGGTATTTTTTTCGGGTGGGTCGAAGGTCATTAAGGGTCACTTTCGATGTCTGACCGAATACCTTCAAAATGCTTCTTTTCTCAAATTACACGGCGCAGGGATATTGTGCCCGGTGCATATATGGTCGAATCCAACCAAAAGTGTCCACGGGCTAAAAATAAAAGTCCGAAATAAAAATGTCTCCACAATTTTTTCCTTTTGCCCATTGATTGATGACATATTGGCCTTATAGGAACCAAAAGTGCCATTACTAATCTTGAAAAATAAATCCAGGACGTGTGATAGTAAATGTGATATAAAACCCAATGTTACCTACGAATACCACTAGGATGCTTTCACTATCGCAATACTAATCAACCTAAAACAAATGGAATATTCCCATTAACGCTTTTTTTTCGTGTAATGTAGACCACAGGGTGTCAGGAAAATGCTAACTCAACCAGAAAATATTTGTTTTTATTTTTATAACGCGATCAATATGATCTTAGTCAATTTATGCTAGTTTATTTTTGAAAATGAAGTTTAGGTCAGTTTCTGTATTTTATTTATCAAATGAGTATGAATCAATTTACACATTGTATAAGAACGAGTATGATATATGTTTTCAAGAATATTAGGAATTATACGCATACACCTAACGCTTTATACAATGAAAAGGTGAAGAAACCTGGGTATTCGTAGGTAACATGAGCGATTTAACAATATCTATATTGAGTTTATAGGTTTAAATTTTGCTATTATGGTAATGAATTAATAAAATGGTAGTTTTAGATCCCTTTCAGATGGTACGTCCAAATGAATAAATGCTATTACCTTAGATCAAAAATTTTTGATGCTTTTAGCAAGATTTTGACCACTTCATTTTGATATACAAGTAGTTAATCAGCAATTTTACATAATAAATAATTGTTGAATGAATCCGTATATGGGTAATAATAGTGTCCTGGGGTACCGCTTAAAGTTTTTGACAATTAATTTCCATTGGTAGGGACACTTCATTACACATGTCATGTATTATATGCTGTATTCGTAAGTAACATTTCAGTATTTGTAGGTAAGAATTAGACTTTTGGTGGATATCGCAATCAAAACTTCATTTTATAAAGCACTTTGAATGTATTATTTTCTTTATGTGCGTTTATTGATACTTTAGACCCTATCATGTATTAATAATGTCGGTTCACAACGGTTGAAAGAGGATTGAAGTAAGAAACAAAGGCACTAAAGTGACTTTAATTTGCTTAATTGCACACAAATCGCTTAAAACCGTTATTGCAGACTTGTGAAGTCCATCTTGGAGTCAGTTACGTCTTGTGGCCTTTCGTTTGAGGGCAACTACAATTAGCTTTATACCAGGGTCCATCAATGTGTTGTCTAGATCATGAGACAATGAGAACAGTCGTTTTTTCCATGGTATTCGTAGGTAACCTTAGCGAAAACGTCAAAAGTTACCTTCGAATAAATCAATTTGGACACAAATTACTAAGAAACCAGAAGGTCGGTAAACATTTAAAATGAAGCACACATGACAGTTGACAAATCCAAGTATTTATCCCTTCTAATCTTCTTTGAATCTGATTTTTCTTTCAAATGAGCAGACCGTCGTCTATTTCAGTACATATTTTTCACCAATTAAGCCGTATTCAGTTTTGCATGATGGGCATGTATGTGAATTCGCAACTTTCATTGACATATGATTTGATAGCAAACATACAGGCCTTCGTTATGTACCAATATGGGCATTGGCATGAATGGCGGTGTTTCACAATACTGTCATGATGTCAAAGTGTATTCGTAGGTAACATTCGGTTACCGAAATTTACCTACGAATACTTGCTTTTATTGTTGACATCTCAGAAATATTTAAACGCAGGTTATTGAAACTTGGTAGAAATAAAGAGTGTATTACCCTGCACCTATTGCTTAACTATTGTTTACTATTCTCTCACTTTGTGGAAATGGCACAGCTTTTAACATGTATTCGGAGGTAATGTATATTTTTTACCAAACCTACCTTTGTGCCATTTAGAATTTCTGGCAGCTAAACACAATAATAAAGATGTCCGAATGCAATGCATTTCAGTATTGGACATATCAAAGCTTGTATCAATTGCGCATTTATTAGTGATTTCCATTTTTTAAAGATATATCTAGTGCTATGAAAAATTGTATTCGTAGGTAATGTAAAAAAATACCACTCAAAAAATTATCACAAAAAATTCATAAATATGTACAAATATGTGAAAAATTGAACAGGCAATCTTTGAATACACACCTTTTAGGAAATCAATTTAGATTCAATCCAATGACTTCTTTTCATAACTGATTTAGATGTTTTAAAAATACTTTAAGAAATATTTTGAAAAAATGGGTAAAAATAGCATGTTTTGGGGTCTCTGTGTCTAAGTTTTTCACAGAAGGGGGTCTTATTATATATGGCGCGAAGCGTATGATCAAGGCGAATAAACACAATACAAAAACGAATGCCAATTGATTAATACTTTTAAGTTATGGCCCTGAACATGCCGTGTACACTTTTCGTTGGATTCGACCATATATTGGCTATAGCCAGTGTCTATGTGGTGTAAATATAATTGGGATCAAAGGTCATTTAGAGGTCATTTCAATTAAAAGAATTATATCCTTCAAATTCGACATGTATGCACAGCATAGCAGCCGACAATCATACACGTGGTAGCTCCCATCAGATTGAGCGCTTTTTACACAGCTGTTCCGCGGCTGTGTCTTGTATCGTACGAAAACTTTCTGTCGACCTTTACATTTGCTCTAGCACTCACATGCTTGCACCGATTTTGACCCAACTTGGTCACAACCATCATTGACCATGCCCCTATATGTCACATGAAATTCGTGGGGTCAAAGGTCACGTAGGGGTCACAGTGGTCAAAAACATGATTTCAATTAAAAATGCTACTTCTCCCACAAATTTCGCAGGACAGTAACGCCACTTGCACATTTGCATTGTTATTACCCAGTGTCTATAAATCATACACAGATTTGAGGTCAAAGGTCATTAAGGGTTCACTTCCGGTATAAAACGAAATACCTTCAAAATGCTACTTCTCCCACAAATTCCATAGGAACGTGACGCAACTTGCACACATGCATTGCTATTACCCAGTGTCTATGTATCATACACAGATTTGAGGTCAAAGGTCATTAAGAGTTCACTTCCCGACTAAAACCACTTTACTTCAACAAATTTTATAAGCTAAGAAAAACATAGTAGAGTGACGGTATGTGCACACATGAATTATGTTTACCTTATGTATATGTGGTATTTTTTTGTTTGAGGTCAAAGGTCATTAAGGGGTCACTTCCGGTATAAAGGAAAATATTCAAAATTTTGTATTTGATAAGAAAAACATAGGACAGTCACGGTATGTTTACACATGAATTGTGGTTACCCAATTCATATGTGGTATTTTTTATTTGGGGTCAAATGTCATTAAGGGGTCACTTCCGGTCTGAGACGAAAAAATTCAAAATGCCCCTTCTGCCACGAGTAACATAGCCAAGTGGTGCCACGTGCACCCATGCATTGACATTAGCCAATGTCTATGGGCGTTTTCATATATTTTGGGGTCAAAGGTCATTAGGGGTCACAACACGGCTGTGTTCGTGGGTTAGACCACAGCTAAGTCTAGTTCTTCTTCTTTCTTCTTCTGCCGACCATTACATTTGCTCTAGCATTTACATACATGCATCGATTTTGACCTAACTTGGTCACTATCATCACTGACTATGTCCCTACATGTCATATGAAATATGTGGGGTCAAAGGTCACGTAGGGGTCACAGGGGTCAAAAATGTGATTTCCACTCAAATGCTACTTCTCCCCAACTTTCTCAGGACAGTAACGCCACTTGCACACATGCATTGTTATTACCCAGCGGCTATAAATCATACACGGATTTGAGGTCAAAAGGTCGTTAAGGGGCATATATATTGGCTATAGCCAGTGTCTGTGTGGTGTAAATATAATTGGGATCAAAGGTCATTTAGAGGTCATTTCAATTAAAAGAATTATATCCTTCAAATTCGACATGTATGCACAGCATAGCAGCCGACAATCATACACGTGGTAGCTCCCATCAGATCGAGCGCTTTTTACACAGCCGTGCCGCGGCTGTGTCTTGTATCGTACGACAACTTTCTGTCGACCTTTACATTTGCTCTAGCACTCACATGCTTGCACCGATTTTGACTCAACTTGATCACAACCATCATTGACCATACCCCTACATGTCACATGAAATTCGTGGGGTCAAAGGTCACGTAGGGGTCACAGTGGTCAAAAACATGATTTCAATTAAAAATGCTACTTCTCCCACAAATTTCGCAGGACAGTAACGCCACTTGCACACATGCATTGTTATTACCCAGTGTCTATAAATCATACACAGATTTGAGGTCAAAGGTCATTAAGGGGATACTTCCGGTATAAAACCTAATTGCTTCAAAACAATTTATAAGCTAAGAAAAACATAGGAGAGTGATGGTATGTTCACACGTGAATTGTGTTTACCCACTCTATATGTGGTATTTTTTATTTGGGGTCAAAAGGTTATTAAGGGGTCACTTTCGGTATAAAACGAAATACCTTCAAAAATTTTATCAGCCAAGATAAACATAACACACTGACGGTATATTCACACATGAATTGATGTTACCTAGTGTACACGTGCTATTTTTTTCGGGTGGGTCAAAGGTCATAGGTCATTAAGGGTCACTTTCGATGTCTGACCGAATACCTTCAAAATACTTCTTCAAAGGTTCTTTCGATAGTATCAATACCTATAATGTATAATTGGCGTTTCGTTTTGTTGCTAGCTTTTTTCATTAAAGCGCTCGTTTATGTTGCATCAAGTACTAATTCTAAGATCCGTATAAATTGTAAGAATTTTAGCTCAATGTCTTCTTTTTAAAAGAATTATGTTACGGGTTACACAAGTTGGACTCGGAAGGTTACGGTGATTAACTCCTTTCCCGGAACTCCTTATCACCGCCTCTTCACTGTGCTCTTCACAGCTAAAACATATAAATCATGCATGTGAACGTTGATTCACGTTCCACGCCTGAATGACATGACATCATATTAAGGAGATGACCATTGATGAACCCTTACACTTCATAATGCACACGTTGCACAAAGCACCGCTAGCAGTTATGTTTACAATGTTTTCAATTGTGCGGATTTTCGGCAATACACAAGGCATTTTATGTACCATGTTTATAGTTTTGTGTGATGAAAGGCGTGTCATTTATAGGATATAATACGTGCCCTCGTGGATGTGTACTTGAATCCTCAAGATGATTTTGCGACACAGTTTAAACCTAATGGGTAATTGGGAAGGGTATTCAGATTGTTTAAACTCATCTTTCCAGTTTTTTGCGTAAAACATCTGCATGCCAATAACTAAAGAGGGTCATCATCAAGCGTTTACCATGTAATAGGTCATTTTAAGGGCGATTTACACCGTGCATAGTGCAGTTTTGTCCACGGCAAAATCACCGTGACCTTTTCAGCCATAAGCACGCTTAGTGAAGATTAAACCGAAATATGCAGTACAATCTAATGAACAGGGGAACATTTTGTAGGGGTCAGATCAAAGGTCATGCAGAGGTCAAATTTTAGAAATGCATTATCTTGACATCTGTAAGGGGTACAGGACTCAAATTTGGTGACAACAAGCCTCATGACCAGGGAACATTTTGAAACATTTTGCAAGGATACCTCCACAACACCAACACGCCCCAGCTAGATTTGTGATCTATGACCACCATTTGCCACTATTTTCAACTCAAAATGCTACTTCTCCCACAAATTTCGCAGGACAATAAACGCCACTTGCACACATGCATTGTTATTACCCAGTGTCAATAAATCATGCACAGATTTGAGGCCAAAGGTCATTAAGGGGTCACTTCCGGTATAAAACCAAATTCCTTCAACAAATTTTATTAGCTAAGAAAAACATAGGAGAGTGACGATATGTGCACGCATGAATTATGTTAACCTAATGTATATTACTTGCACACATGCATTGTTATTACCAGTGTCTATAAATCATACACAGATTTGAGGTCAAAGGTCATTAAGGGGTCACTTCCGGTATAAAACCAAATACCTTCAAAAAATTGTATTAGCTAAGAAAAACATAGGAGAGTGACGGTATAAAACCAAATTCCTTGAAAAAATTATTACCTAATAAAACATAGGAGAGTGACGGTAAGTGCACACATGAATTATGTTGACCTAATCTATATGTGATATTTTTTTTTTTTTGTCAAAGGTCATTAAGGGGTCACTTCCGGTATGAAACGATATACCTTCAAAATGCTACTTCTCCCACATATTACGAAAGACGGTGACGCAACTAGCACACATGCATTGCTATTACCCAGTGTCTATAAATCATACACAGATTTGAGGTCAAAGGTCAAAGGTCATTAAGGGGTCACTTCCGGTATAAAACCAAATTCCTTCAAAAATGTGTTTTAGCTAAGCAAAACATAGGAGAGTGACGGTATATGTGCACACATGAATTTTGTTTACCTAATGTATATGTGGTATTTTTTATTTGGGGTCAGAGGTCATTAAAGGGTCACTTCCGGTCCATGACGCAAAACATTCAAATTGTCCCTTCTGTCACAAATAACATGGCAGAGTGATACTATGTCCACACATGCATTGACATAAGCCTATGCCTATGGGATTTTTGTAGATTTTGGGGTCAAAGGTCACAACTCATGCTACTTCTCCCACAAATTTTGCAGGACATTAACGCTACTTGCACACGTGCATTGTTATTACCTAGTGTCTATAAATCATACACAGATTTAAGGTCAAAGGTAATTAAGGGCCACTTCCGGTAAAAACCAAATTCCTTCAAAAAATTTTATTAGCTAAAAAAAACATAGGAGAGTGACGGTATGTGCACACATGAATTATGTTTACCTAATGTATATGTGGTATTTTTTGTTTGAGGTCAAAGGTCATTAAGGGGTCACTTCCGGTATAAAACGAAATAGCTTCAAAATGCTACTTCTCCCACAAATTACGTAGGACGGTGATGCAACTTGCATTGCTATTACACAGTGTCTATGAATCATACACAGATTTGAGGTCAAAGGTCATTATGGGGAACTTCCGGTATAAAACCATATACCTTCAAAAAATTGTATCAGCTAAGAAAAACATAGCACAGTGACACATGAATTGATGTTACCCAGTTTACACGTGGTATTTTTTATTTTGGGTCAAAGGTCATTAAGGGGTCACTTCCGGTGCAAGACAAAACATTCAAAATGTCCCTTCTGTCCCAAATAACATGGCAGAGTGATACTGTGTGCACACATGCATTGACATAAGCCAATGTCTATGGGGTTTCATATATTTTGGGGTCAAAGGTCATTAAGGGGTCACAACACGGCTGTGTTCGTGGTCTTAGACCACAGCTTAGTCTAGTTTCAGTCTTTGAATGACCTCAATAGGATAAATGGTTCTGAAGGTATGGCCAATTTTATATGCGTGTTTTGAATAGGCAGTTTGGACAGATTATGGACACCAAGGAAAAATGGCACAACATTGAATAATTTCCAGTTTCAAATTCAGTATTTTCAAAAAGCACCTTTTCAGTAACCCTTGAAATGGATTACATGATTTATACAAATACTCACAAGAAGAAATCATTCGGAGATCTGGTCTTGTGAAATTGCCTTTTTGTTCTATATTTCTTTGTACAAAAAAGATGGCAGTCATGGAAGAAAAATTATGAACAAATTTGACCAAAAAATGTATCACCAAATTTTGACAACTTGTTATTTAAGTCACAAAACATGTAATAAAGTTATGTGATTTTTGTGCGAGGTTTCGAATTTTGCATCCAAGGCCTACGAGGTTTATGAAATGCTGAAGAAAATAAAAATTGGAAAAGCCGGTGGTCCAGATGGTATTTCTGCCAGGCTCATTAGAGAGTTCTCCTATGAACTTAGTAAACCCCTGGCCGAAATCCTCAATCAATCATACTTTGAAGGTTCAGTACCACCCCAGTGGAAGAGCCGTAGAAGGCCCGATCGCGAAGACGGAACGGGCTACTTGGGCTGAACTGCAACAAATCTCAAAAACTGACCACTTTGCCAAAGTTGCAGAGGGTTTTATGGCAAAGTGGTTGTTAGAGGACTTAGAGAAATCTATAGATCCCAATCAATACGGGAACCGCAAAGGTGTTTCCACCACGCATTATCTGGTGAAATTAATGGATACTCTGATCATGAATTCTGACAAACCCGGTCACTTGAGCTCGGTTGTTATCACTTATTTCAGCAAAGCTTTCGATTTAGGAAACCACAATGTGCTCATCAATAAATTTATATCCCTTGGTATACGTCCCTCAGTAGTGACATGGATTGCCAGTTTTCTTGATGGTAGAGAACAGAGTATTAGGTACCGTGGTCAAAATAGTGATTGGGTTAAGTTGAAAGGTGGTGTGCCTCAAGGCACGCATTGGCCCATTTGGTTTTGTCACCGTAGTTAATGATGCCGCTATGGACAATTCCATTACGATATTGAAATATGTCGATGATTTAACTTTGGTTGAGACGAGAGCACGTAATGATGCATCTAACATGCAGACTCATCTTGACAAATTCAAGGATTGGGCGGTGCAAAACCACATGAAGCTTAACCCTTTAAAGTGTGCTTCTATGAAAGTGTCATTCTTGAGAAACAACCCAGTTGACCAACCACTTATGATTGCTAATGTTCCCCTTCAGTCTGTTTCAGCTGCAAAAATACTTGGTGTCCATGTAAGTTCTGATCTGAAATGGGGTAACCATGTCACTGAAGTGCTAAAAAAAGCAAATGGTAGACTGTATATGCTTAAACTTCTCAAACGCTTCAACTTGCCAACAGATGATCTTATTACTATCTTTTCTGGGTTCGTACGCCCATTAGCTGAGTATGCTGCCCCTGTGTGGCACCCTGGTCTGACCATCGACGAAAGTGCCGCTTTGGAACGAATCCAGAAGAGAGCATGTAGGATCATTGTTGGCAAGCAGTATACAACCTATGATGAGGCACTTGAGCTTTGTAAGTTGCCAACCATGTATGAGAGACGTGAGCAACAATGTTTGAAGTTTTTCAACTCGCTTTTCAAATCTGATTCAATTCAAATCGTTTCCATAGTTGGGTACCGCCAAAGAAGAGCACCATTCATGGCAGAGTTCTGACCAATTGTCGGTACCAAGGTGTAGAACATTGCGTTGTCAGAAAAGCCCACTGGTGTACATGGCCAATATGTGGAATAAAAAGACTCCTAGTTTTTAGCTTTTTAATTATTTTACAAGGCTATTTGCATTTTCACTCACATCTCCACCAAATTTTATAAACATTATTTTGTGCAATATAATTTCTGTTTCTCTCATTTAATATGATCTTAGTATGTCAAGTAATCCATTTATGAAAGTATGTGTGTGCCGAGAAGAAGTTTGAGTATGTAGTCACTAGTGCATGAGTAGAGAAAGATTTTGAATAAGTGGTGTGTAAGGTCAGTGGGTGTGATCTTGTGGTAGTGATAGTTTATGAGTGGATATGGGATGCAGGGGTGTGTGTGGGGGTGTACATGTGGATGAATGGGTGAAAATGAATGTGTGGATGTTTTAATATGTAATTTGCTTTTTTCTTCATGTTTTTGCTGTATTTATATGTACATTGTATTTTAGCATTTATACTTATGTATTTTAATATTTTATATGTGTGTACTTTTGTAAAATTGTTGCATTTCAGTTTTTATACTGCTATGACAATTGTGTAATAAACCTTTAATGAATGATTTTAATGAATGAAAATTATCAGTCCAAAAAGTGCAAAATTCGAAACCTTGCATAAAATTCGTCACTACAGATCAACTTAATTACATGTTTGTTTACTGAAATAACAATTTGTCAAAATTTGGTGATACATTTTTACACATGAGACTCATCCATGCGCTCAGTTTCTCATATATAATGGAATGTTAGACATATGAACTATGTGACTGTTAATGACCGCTAGCTGAAGTGAAATCTACAGTATATCTGCATCAAAATTTGATTTTACTGCAAATTTTCTCTAAATTCCAAGTTATATTGGATGAGTCAAGTTTTGTATATTATAATAATAATATTGAACCAATTTCATGTGCAATATTAAGATATTACCATGGTCATTGCAGAGTATATTGTGCATGTAGGCCTACGGTACTGCATAATTCTGAATCCGATTAAAGAGGATCTAAATTTCATCATCCAATATGCACCCCTAAATAGTAATGAAATTTTATGAAATTGCACATGGAATTAGGTAAATATATATAGTATAGTATACAAAAAGTTTACTCACCTAATATATCTTGGAATTTGGAGAAAATTTACAGTAAAATCACTCTTTTATACAAATAACCTGTAGATTTCACTTTAGCTAAAAATAAAAAAAAAATTATGGGTAGTTGAAAGCATAAACTCGGCTTTACCAGAGGGGGACTTCCTGTCAGCTGATTGGCCAAGTTATTGATATATTGAATGATATTTAGGGGTGCATATTGGGACTTTTTTAAAACATGTTTTTGCCTATCTGACAAACAGCCTGATAATAATACTGGATTCACTGTGTGTGCACTCAACCTAGATCCATTGGTCAGTCCAGTCTCTGCATGGACAACCCCATTGAAATTGTGTGTGCTCAGTGCTGCATGGTAAACACAAAAGATGTCCAAATGAGTGGGCTGTTGTGTTGGTCATCCCTACCTATAGGCCTACTACGCTAAATACACTTATATGGTATTTTGTTTGTACCGGGGTATTTAGTGACATAACACTGCCTATTGTTAAAATTTAATAACAATTGTCGACTTAAGACCGCATGGTTAAAAACGTGATATTAAAGGTGCTGATTGGTATTAACTGCTCCATTAAGGGATCTGGAATGAGCGTTTTGAGCGTTTCGACAGTATTTTTTGTGGGACATGAGAGCACATCAGACATATCGAATTGCATTCTGAATACGAAGAATGTCTTTCTGATATCAAATAATTTTCATTTTTGAAATTCACGATATAATACAAATTTTATGACAAATTTTAAAATTTGATATTTTTCACATTTTGATATATAAATCCTCGAAGTAAATTATATAAATCTAATGATATATTCTTAAAGAGTATGTAGCTGGGAGGAAAAGCCGAAGATCAATTGAAAATTTTGACCTTTCATATTGATGATATGGATTTTTTTCCCAAAAGACCTATTTTTTGGTGTTTTGGGGAAAAAATCAATATCTTCAATACGAAAGGTCAAAATTTTCAATTGATCATCGGCTTTTCATCCACTACATACACTTTAAGTATAAATCATCAGGTTTATAAAGTTTACTTCGAGTACTGTTAAATATCAAAAATATCAGTTTTTAATCATTTGCCATAAAATGTGTATTACATTGCGAATTTCAAAATCAAAATTATTTGATATCAGAAGGAAATTCTTCGTATTCAGAATGCAATTCGATATGTCTGATGTGCTGTAATGTCCCACAATAAATACTGTCCAAACGTTCATACCCCACCTTAAAGGAGTATTTCGTGATCCTAGCATCCTCTTTTTATGACATTTTTCAGTACATATCCACGAAAAAAGCATATTCCCAAAATTTCAGTTGATTCCGATTTTGCGTTTGCGAGTTATGCATGATTATGTGTATTACACTGCTCCATAGACAATACGTTGTAATTTCGTTCTGGTGCACCAGAACGAAATTCAAATTTCACGATATCTTTGCTAAACGAATTAATCTGGAAGAAATATTTTGTACATAAACATTATGTAGCCAGAGGTTTCCAGTGATATAAAAATCTCAACTTTTTTTGAGAAAAGTGGGGGATGAGGCTGTGGATCACGAAGTGCCCCTTTAACGAAGATACTAAATAAGTAGTTACTCGCCAGTTACGCTTCAGAGCAAGTCCCAAAAATACTAGTTTAGTAAGATACTAGGCAGTTGAGGAGTACTTACGAAAGAAGTAAGCTACTAAACTAGTACGCGGATTTGGTGCACTCAGCGGTAAATATTGGAAGAATGTATGCAAGTACTTTACATCTGACAGCCTTAACACAAATGTAAATAACAACTTGGTTAATAATGGTCCTTTGATGTACCAGTTAAACATCAATAGCATGAACAAACATTTTGATGAATCGAAATCTCTCCTGCAAGTATGCAAACATCGTTCCTCAATAATTGCTGTGACTAAAAACATACGTTAAATGTACCCACTGATAAGCTTCCTGGTTATCAATTTGTTTATAAAAACAGAGAGAGAAGGTACGCGCAAGGGCGGTGTAGATATGAATGTGAGTAATAATATCAAATTTAAGATCAGATTTGATTTTAAATGAAATTCATTAATCATCATTTGAATCATTCTTCATTGAAATTGACAATGGAAAGAGTAAGAACATCATTGTAGGAGTAATTTATAGACCACTAACATCAGGAAATTGTATTGAACTTTTTAACTCTGATTTTGACTATGTTCTAAACAAACTCAGCTCAGCTGAGAACAAGATCAGCGATCTCTTGGGTGATTATAATATTGATTTACTTAAAGAAAAGAGCAATAAACATATTAGTGATTACTTGAGTACAATCTATTCATATGGTTTTTAATAATAATAATAATAACCAGACTTATATAGCGCCAAAGCAAAGGCATCAAGGCGCTTTACAGAACAAGATTAAAAATATACTTTAAAAAGTATGCTACAGAATCTACAAAACTTACACTACCTTAAAAGTACATCATTAAAAAGCATGTAAAAAGAACATGATATAAAGTTACCATAAACAGATAAAATACATAAGTGAAAAGGCAATCAAAGAACAATGTATGAACACAAGCAGATTATATAAGCAACTGAGTAAAATTCCGTCAGCAAATATACAAAACGTCAAAAAGCACGTAATTGCACGCAAGGAAAGCAGAGGTTTATGAGTCGTGGGCATGGCTGAACAGATGTGTCTTGAGGCGAGATTTGAATTGAGAAACAGTCTGGGGAGATCGAAGACCAAGGGTGGGTGTAATTCCACAGTACTGGCGCTACGCGTGAAAAGCTTCTGCCATACGTTTTTGTTTTCCACGCGGATTCCTGGAGGAGATACTGAGAAGCTGATCGCAAAGTCTTGGGGTGATATGAATGGACAAGTTCAGAGATTTAAGCTGGAGACTGCTCGTTCAATGCTTTGTACGTCAGAAGCAACAGTTTGAAAGTGATCCTCTGACGGATTGGCAGCCAGTGCAACTGAACATGACAGGTGCAATGTGGTCCCGTTTTTTGCTGAGTGTAATGAGTCTTGCCGCAGCATTCTGTATTCTTTGAAGCTTATTTAGATCTTTGTCCGGAAGACCATAAGGATACTGTTGTCTAATCTAGAAGTTATGAAAGCGTGAACAAGCTGTTCTGTATTTGCTGCATCGAGTAACGGCGTAACTTCCGATCCTATGAATGGCATAAGAGGCATTCCTACAGATGTTGTTGACATGAAAAGTACATGGTGTTACGTAGAATTATCATAAGTCAGTGCAAAATTTGCTGGACTAGTGGAACCATGTTTTTTTGGCCTTATACCCTAGGTAACAAGACCTGAGTTGGTTCCATTTTTTTAATGTGTCTTCGGCGGCCAATTTGAATTTCAAACTGTATTTTGTCTTTTTTAAGCCGTATTTTTGCCGAAAGCGCACAAAGTCATATTTTTCTTAATGATTATTTATACTTTTGATTGTCAAAATCCACTAAGAACATAATTAGGATCATTTTCTAGAATCCAAGATGGCTGCCCAATCCAAAATGGCCGCCAATTTGTCTAAAATGGTCTGCCAGCTATAATGACATTGATTTCTTTCCCTTTCTGCTGATTATTTTCACTAATTATGTTTCTGAGAATAAACTGAGAACTAAAAGCTTAATTTGGTCCATTTTCTCCAATCCAAGATGGCCTCTAGATCGAAAATGGCCTCCTTTTATTAAAATATGGCAGTAGTATGAGAGTAAAATACATGTATCTCATTTCTGTCAGATATGGATAAAATGATTCTAAACATCTTAAAGTAGTGCCACAACATTATTTAAGGAGAATATAGGTGCATTTCACCTTTCAAAATGGCCGCCAAATTTTGAAATTGGCTATGATTAATTTTTCAGCATTTATGCAATGAAATGCAGAAAATAAAGTTGAAATTTCAATATTGTAATTCAACTTTTGACATTTATTATAGAGCTGACCTTGCACCTTTGTATCATAACCACCAAGGTATAGGACACTCACCAAAAGTATTTAAATATATTTGTACTTGCTCAAGTAGCATTTTGTGCAAATTTTATGACACGATTTGTTGCTGTTCTTTTTTATGAGCATTTAAGTGCCAAACACGGCCTAAAATGAGGCTATGGCGCCCTTTAAAATGAAAATGTCCATAAAGAAAGAACGGCAACAAATTGTGTAATAAATTTGCACAAACTGCTAGTGAAAACAAAATACATATACTATATCACTAGTTTTCGTGAGGGGGGCTATACAAAATATTTTTATGTATTGTATGTATGGTCTTTTCAAAAATAAAATGTCCATCTGAAACATAGGTGCTTGAGGTATTTAAATGCCTAGTTGTCATCATCTATGTTATCCGTATTTTCAAGTTCCTCAGTTTGGTGCACAACTGTATTGGTACACTCTTCATCTGCTCCACAGGCACATGCTTATGTACAAGTCAGATTGTGTCGTCTTCAGGAACATCTTCTGGACCATTTGCTTATTCCACATCCGCACCTAACAAGCTCGACAACAGACTCAGGAGCTATTGCAATGTCTGACAGGATAGGTACTGGAGTGTTATCGGCATCACTCAAACATCCTAGCTTGAACGAGTATATTAGGATTTACCACAAGGTCTTGACTCCAAACATATGCTTGCTTATGCGCCCGCAGAATGTGTTGGAGAAGTTGGAGGAATTTGATCAATCTCCCCCCCCCCCCCTGGTTGGCTCTTGAAGCGTTTTCATCTCAGTTTTTCAGCTGTGTTGGCCTGTAGGTCATTTTTTGTGCCCATGAGCCTACACAAAAACCTCTCACAGCCTGAAACAACACTTTGAGAAGGCATTTCTGCATCACAAAGTTGACTCAGTTCTTCAGGTGTTGCTTCAGTGAAGGCTTTGAAGGAAGTCTTCTTGCCTATACCTCTGATATATTCATATGTGTCGCATCCTGTTAAACAATGAAATCCCGGAAGCGCTGCTGCTTTTGATGCCCCAAGACGGATATGTATTGGTTTCAGCAAGATTTTCCTTCTGTTGTCACCTGTTCCCATATAAGCATGGTTGTCTGAAGACAAATAACCGTGAGTCTTCCAAGAGCAAGGACCATAACATCTGTATCTTGGGTCATGATATGGACATTCATTCAAGCTTCAGATATCTCTGCTGCATGTAGCATGATTAGAGTGTCTGAACACCATTCAGGTTGCTTTTCACATGAAGACGTGTTACAGTGACTACTGGAATCTTCAGCTGCAAAACTTTGTTTGCCAGGTAGATTGTGAGGAGTCCTTAGTTTCATTGTTAGCCAAAATAGCTTTGAGTCATGGATGGTAGTTGTGTCAGCAACAATGTAGGCTCTCGCTGATGATTGGACTCCTAACTTGCGACGTCTGATTATATCTTTGATTGAGTTTTCTCTTCCATAATTATCAAAGATGACACAGCAACCTTCATAGTCACTGTAACACGTCTGCATGTGAAAAGCAACATGAACTAGACTTAGCTGTGGTCTAACCCACGATCACAGCCGTGTTGTTACCCCTAATGACCTTTGACCCCAAATCTGTGAGGACCCATAGACACTGGGTGATAACAATGCATGTGTGCAAGTGGTGTCACTGTCCTACGTAATTTGTGGGCTACGCAGAATTGGTAGGTGAGATCAGGTGATCGACGACGTAGGACCAGAGCGTAGATCTTGGTGGTAACCGTGTCAGGACCCCATAGACACAAGATAATAACAATGCATGTGTGCAAGTGGTATCACTGTCCTACGTAATCTGTGAGAGAAGAAGCATTTTGAGTTGAAATCACGTTTTTATTATGACCCCTGCGTGACCTTTGACCCCACAGAGTTTCATATGACATGTGAGGGAATGGTCAATGATGGTTGTGACAAAGGTAGGTCAAAATCGGTGTAAGCATGTAAGTGCTAGAGCAAATATAGTGGTCGGCAGAAAGAAGAAAGAAGAAGAACTAGACTTAGCTGTGGTCTAAGACCACGAACACAGCCAATGTTGTAACCCCCAATGACCTTTGACCCCAAAATATATGAAACCCTATAGACATTGGCTAATGTCAATGCATGGGTGCATGTGGCATCACTTTGCTATGTTATTTGGGGCAGAAGGGGCATTTTGAAGGTTTTTCTGCTCAGGCCAGAAGTGACCCCTTAATGACCTTTGACCCGAAATAAAAAATACCAAAATATGAATTGGATAACCACAATTCATGTGTGAACATATATCCGTTACTGTCCTATGTTTTTTCTTAGCAAATAAGAAATTTTGAAGGTTTTTTTCGTTTTATACCAGAAGTGACCCCTTAATGACCTTTGACCCCCCAAATCTGTGAGGACCCCATAGACACTGGATAATAACAATGCATGTGTGCAAGTGGTGTCACTGTCCTACGTAAATTGTGGGAGAAGAAGCATTTTAAAAAGGTATTTCGTTTTATACCGGAAGTGGCCCTTAATGACCTTTGACCCTAAATAAAAAAATACCACATATACACAGGGTAACTACAATTTATGTGTGCACATACCGTTACTGTCCTATGTTTTTTTTTTTTTTTTAAAAATTTTGATGGTTTTTCGTTCTATACCGGTGGACCCCTTTTGACCTTTAACCCCCAATCTGTGAGGACCCCATAGACACTGGATAATAACAATGCATGTGTGCAAGTGGTGTCACTGTCCTACGTAATCTGTGAGAGAAGAAGCATTTTGAGTTGAAATCACGTTTTTTACTCCCCTATGACCCCTGCGTGACCTTTGACCCCACGAGTTTCATATGACATGTAGGGGCATGGTCAATGATGGTTGTGACCAAGTTAGGTCAAAATCGGTGTAAGCATGTAAGTGCTAGAGCAAATGTAGTGGTCGGCAGAAGAAAGAAGAACGAGATCTGATTGCGTTCGCCTGCGACACGCGAGCATGCCTGCCAACCAGCAGTGACAAATGAATCTGTGAGAACCGGAAGTGATCCTTAATTACCTTTGACCCCGCAAAATATTACATAGTGCTTAGGATGTCATAAGGAATATTCCTGCAGTGAATTTCAGCTTAATCAGAACTTTTACATGGATTTTATTTTTTATTTTTAATTTATGATTGACTTTTTGACCCCTTAATGACCTTTGACCTCAATGAAAAAAAAACCTCATACACCGACAAAATGCATTGTTCCAATTTTAATTTAAAAATTCTACTTTGTTTTTGTTGTCGAGATAAAAATTCTTAAAATGATTTAACTAAAACAAGAAGTGACCCCTTAATGACCTTTGACCCCAAAGCTAAAAATACCATGCATACATCCAGTAACATTGATTCATGTATGATGATTATATTACTCTGGTCTATTTACATTTTGAGATAAAAAATTTTTTTAAACTTTTTTGATAATTTTGATTTTTGACCGGAAGTAACCCCTTAATGACCTTTGACCCCAAAACTGTAGGCATCCTAAAGACCCTAGCTATTAGCAATCCACGTGTGCTAATGGCGACTCTCTCTTATGTAATTTATAAGGACAGTGATTTTTGAATATTTTTTAAAATTTGTCAGACTTTTACCAGAAGTGACCCTTAATGACCTTTGATCACAATTCTGTGAGGAACTTTTAGACACTGGCTATAGATAATGCATGTGTGTAAGTGACATCACGGTG
>NC_092641.1:15240726-15301985 GCF_039555335.1 Amphiura filiformis | reverse complement strand
GTCAACAAAGATGGGAGTAAGAGCACAATAGAGAGAGAGAGGGGGGGGATGAGAGGAGGTGGAAATGAAACCCTGATAAATGAAATGATGCTGTGCCTGTGAGAAGGAGAGAAAAGAAGTCAAACAAATATTAAAGTAGGACTGAGAAATAGCCCAGTTAAAAACTTAGGAAATAGGGCCTATGATTTAAAAGTTAAAGTTGAAAAAGTCAAGAACAAAGATATCTGCACAAACTCAACAACAACAAAGGAATATTTAGTAAAATCACAAAATGAGACAAATGGTCTGAGCTTAGACAGACCCAGCATGAATTTGAGTAATTTCTTTCTTGGTAGGGGCCATGTTCTTTCTACTTATAAATCAATCCCAACTATGAAATGCTTTGAATGCCTTGCTGGCTTGTGCCTATTCCAATGTACTTTTCAATATCATTGCTTGCTTCTGACCCAGTTGACAGCAGGGCGATGTCAACTTTGTTTGCTCTATATTGTGATATTTTATTTTCTTGGGGATCTTCAATGCGGAGAAATGACATTGGTTTATAGTCTGGCATGAGTCTAGGATACTACTCACATGTGACTACATTGTAGGATCAGAAGTTGGGATTTAGGGTTATCCTAAAGGATTAGGACAATTAAGGTTAGAATTTGGGGATAGGATTCAGAAGTTAGGGATGGTGTTAATCTTACGGTGCAATTGCTACTGTATTCGAAGGAGATATATATGAAATTTAGGAACAATTCAAACATGATCACAAAAAATCTAGATTTTAAGTGAAATTTAGGAAATGTCAAATGGAAACGCGAAAATGAATAGAGAGAAATATTTAATAAACAGTTTTACAGTTGTGATATTTATTGCATTATGGGTTACTGAAGTTTCATGTAGGAAAGTAGAATGGTGACAATAACAAATGAAAAATAAGTTTAGCTTGATTGCAGCACTTCAATACAAAATGGCAGCTGAAAATATATTTTTTCAAAGTTTGACTGCTATGACCTTTGCTACTTGTACCAATTGCTATCTACAGCTATTTATATATTCTTCAAAACTCTGAAAGAAGCAAGGAATCAAACTGTCTTAATTTCAAAATCATTTTACTTTTCCCCAAGGGCAATTGTCAAATTATGATAACTGTGACAAAGACACAAATTTCAATTGAAATACATCTCCTTTACATAGAGAACATGATATGCTTGTAAAGTTTTGATGTACATTGGTTGTTAGATGAGATGACAGATGATGATGTCATGGAATCTATCAGGGGCCAACTGGGAGAGGAGGAGGCAACTTGGTAACCATCAAATTGCTGGTCCCTGATGCTTTAAATTTCATCTGTGTATTTTGATATTAGATGATATGTTTGATGGTTAACCACAATCTGAAATCTAAACTGAATACTTGGATATCATTATTACCAGTATATAATGCTAAAATGAGAAATGAAAGAACAGGTTTAGATTTTTGGTAATAAATTTATTGTAAAAATAAAAAATGAAAAGAAAACATTATATTTGTGGTTGAAAAAGAAATTTATCTGTTGCCTTGAGGGAAAAAAGATGTAGGTTTCTTGAAAGATGGGCTCTTTATCAAATGTTGGGATATTTGTTCCTCCCACACTAATGCCATGTCTCCCCACATCAATGTAGCGCTATCATTTTACCGAGTCACAATTCCAAACCCACCTGATAATTTGTCATGACATTGATCAAGTACTGTTTAATTTGTGACCACATCAGTTCTGTCTATGTGATAACATTATGAGAACATGAACCCAAGTCCCCTGACTTCCTTTTATGGGTAAGGGGGAAAAGATGGGATGTGTGGTGTATAGAGTGGTGGGTTGGAAAAGTAGTTCAAGTTGATGTTATCTGGCCATGTCATTCAAAATCAGGTATTTTGCAATTGTGGTCAGAACATAGTATTGGTAATTAAATATTTGAATTATTTCAAAAGTGTCACATGTACAATATCTTATTTATATCTTTATAAAATTATTCTCAATTTTATAGCATATTTGTATATTGACCACTCCACATTTTTCAACCTTCCTACACCATATACTCTAGGCACTTGATTGTACTTTTGATTTTCAAATCTTTTACTTTGACCGCCCTACATATTGCTTGCTATACACATTTCTCTTAGGCCTAGTTTATTACATGTAATTTAATTACTTATATTTAATTATATCTCATTGGTTCCTATGATGGCATAAAGCATGGGACATTATCAATACAATTGCATACCAGCCTTTATACCAGCAGAGTATTTTTGTTATAACATAATAATATGAGAAAATAATGTCATTCAGAACCAGTAGTGCTCCAATTTAATTATTTATGGTAGAAAATCATTACTTAAGTTAATGTTAGAACATAGTGCAATCTACTCCCTCCCATGAGGAGATACCTTTGTGAGCTTTGACATATATTTGGTTGAGAGAAAATGGAATTGTATTTCATATGAACCCTAAAAAGTGTACTTTTCCTCATGATTTCTCTTATTCCTGTTTTTCTGTCCAGTCTTTTTTTGCCTTTAAACTTTTACTTCAATCTCTCTTCTCTTTAATGCCTCCCATGCATTTGATATTTACAATCTTTTTGTGCATGCACTTTTGTTATAAATTATACATATTTTGCAACTTTAGCCATCAGGATCCATAACATGGTCTACATAACAGTTCAGCAGGACTGGCAATGAATCCATGTATGTCTGATTCGTACATATTTTCCTTACGGCTTGTTTCTTCATGTAAACCCAAAGCGGTGTGAAATATGTCGCCTTTTGTGACGTTTATTAGGGCGCTAAAAGCCTTGCGCATTGTCGTAGCCAAAGTTTACACCAATTCAATAGGAGCCAATCATAATGACTCATTTTCATTATTGTACTTGGTCTCCATAGTTACAAAATGCCACCGTACCACCAGAAAAATAGCGGACAAAAGCACCATTCAATAATGAATATATTTTAAGATGAAGAATATTGAAAATGTCAAAAATAGCATGTGATTTCATAATTTCTTTGTTGCTATAGTGACAAATAGAATATAGGTTGTCAATTTTGTTCTATAATTTGGAAAAAAGATGAAGAATGCAACCAGACCATAATATTACATTTGCTGTTGTTATTAGGAGTCAAATCAAACAATAGAAGCATTGGACGGTGAAATTTCTTTATAGGTAACCACGGTAACAATTTGGGATAATTTCATTTCAAAAAAATTGATGAAGGGAATAGGCGGGGAGGTGCAAATCAGTACCATCTTATATACATAGCTCCCAACCATCTCAGGAGTTGCAGGAATGGCGATATTAAATTCTTGTTTTGAAGCGAAGGAAAATCATCGGGGACCTCCAGTGGAATTTATGATGTTATTGCTCGCTGTACTAGGCATTTGGTTGCAGAGAAAAGAAGATAGCTTATAAACAATTTCTGAGCGTTTTTCAATTTTGAATCGCATAAACACAAATAAAATGAAATGGAAATTGAAATATTACGCGTTGAATGATACCGGTGACCTATATCTGAGACGGTGAGGGGAAGCGCAGAAGAAGATTTTCAATTTAAAATCGGCCCAGTACAAATAAGTGAATTAATTTTGGCTTAGTTATAATATTGTATGTAAATTCAAGAGTTACAAAGTTTTGTGGACATTTGCTGATCATTATTATTTTTACTCAACGAATAGTCAAAAGTTAAAGTGACTAAATTCATTTTGTTGTGTGATTATATTCCTCCTTGTTGAATAATGTGAGGTGATATATAAGAAAATGAGTCTTTCATCAATTAATTAAATTTGGTTAAAAGAAATAATAGCATTCTCTTTTATAAATTTGTTTTGCGACTATAATTCAAAATTAAAAACATTGTTTCAAATTCTATGATTTTTTTATTATATTATAGCCTATTTATTGGGCTATAATGTTGAAATTTAAAAACGGATAAAGATTTGTATGTCAACTGTTTATTTTGCTTGATCGTATCATTCACATCTTTCTTATTTCACTTAAAAAACTTGCCAATATTAAAATAAGCCGATCTTATTCAGACATGTTGAATTTAAGATTTAAAATTTCAATAAATTCACCCCAATTGATTTATTTTAATCACTGTCTGCCATTCCATCACCACATCATCTAGAATTCAAATCAAGAAATAAACCTGTGAATTCTGTCATCCATGTGACATTGGACATGAATAAAATTTACCCACAATAGAAAATTTGATTTAATTTTTTTCCTTACAATGAATTTCCAATTGCATAAATTGTCACAATGCTTTACCATGACAACTAGAACATGACAATACACTATGGACTACAAGAGCCTCATCCCAATGGCATAGTTCAACAACCTCAATTAAACAATCATAGTGCAAAATTTGACTTCACATTTCATAGTATGAGTTTGTGTACCCAAATTTCCAAAGGTTATTCAATGAATGTGCAACTGTATTGGGGTTAAAGAAATGTGCCCTGATAGATGAGGATGTTGTGGATCCTAGTGATACCGCTGATAATATTTGTAACACTTCAGCTATACATTGTTGTATAGATTCTAATTTGCACTCGATTATCATGATTATATAACTGGAATATTAATTTTTATATTGAAATATCGGAACTAATTAGGGGTAAATTAGACATACCCATTGGAGTTTATTTAAAGCGTCCACCAGTCCCGCCTTCATGTCTGCCACATCATTGAAAACCACCCAAATTGCTTAATTCAATTTTTTTGGAATACAGTATATATAGTAGTGAGTATAATGAGTATATGAATACAAAACGGTACTAATTTCTCTCTTGTATTTCATGTGCATCTAATTTAAAAGGAAATTAAATGTTTGTATCAATATGGTATTTAATGGCGGATTGGAAGAATAAAGTTATCAGAGTGACATTGATAAGATCTGAGATATAGCATTGATATACAGAGTAAGAAGATCAGGCCTGTAACCAGACTTTTTCATGGGGTGCAAATTCCTGTGCAGATTTTTCAAATGCAGACATTTTCAAGAGAAATCTCAGACCTTTATCTCCTTTGCAATTCATCAATTAGTGCAAAACAAAAAAAGAAGATTTGGGAAGATAACAATATCAGGCAGTTTACAATACCGCCTCAAATAATAATGCAAAGATTCATTGTGGGGAAAAATGATCATTGGGAGACTTCCAAGGTTTCGAACAAAATGAAAATAAGCAAAATTTGTTTGGACAAATATACTAGTAACAATTTTAAAGATGGAAATTATGTTAACTTTATGAATGAGCAATAATTATAATTACTTTGGTGCCATTTTAATTTGGAATTGATGTTCAAAGTTTTTTTTTTTTTTTCATTCTTTGTTCTTTTCTTTAACATTCAAAGTTCTGGCACAGGAATAAAACCAATAATCTAATATAAGTTAAGTTACTTTTTTGAAGGAAATCAAAAAAGCAACTGGTTATTTGATAAAAGGGAAGATCTTTTTGTTTTCAAATAATAACAAATTATAACATTGGCCAATGGCCATATGGTATTTTACAGTACACAATTACTTGGAAAAGATCTAAAACGTCCATGTTATCGTCAGATATGATAATTAATTTGCATCATCTGTGACTCGTCCGTAATTTACTAATTAACTGTCCTATTCTATAAATGACCATTATTGAAAGCAGTGCCCAGACTGAAACCAATTGTTCACATAATGAAATATCGTCCTTAATGAAGACCGTGAAGGAAATTCAACACGTCTTGTAATTAGTATTGTAGTCCATCTTAAAGCTCTCTGGATCATGAACTGAATCAAGTCTTCATCTCATGATAGTAACATTACCGAGTTATAGACATGTATAGGCCTATAAGCGTAGACCATAAGGCCAAAAACGGACCCTTGAATATTGGCTGTAGATAGGTAGTCCTTCTGAGAAGGACTACCTAACAGCCATATCATATAATTCATTTGACAGTTTATATTATAGGATATATTGGAGATTTAAAGATGAGACAACTAAAAAACTGAAATAATTATCAGAAAATGTCAGAATTTGAAATTAAAATTAAAATGTTTAAAGCAGGTACAAACATGCTCAGATGTTTTTGACATAGACTTTCCAAACTTGAGACAAATTCACATTATGAACTTAGTCCTAGTGGATGAGCATGTTTGTGATCATAGGTCCATTGGAAGGACTACTTCATCTCCATCACTCAAGAGTCTTTGTGTGGAGAATGCGGCCAGATTTATGCAAGAGTAATTAGGATTTGTTGTGCCTCGTAATAAATCCATATTTTAAGGCGTATGGATTATGACTCTTAGAGGGAACGTGATTTTAAGGAATATAATCCAGGATATGTGCAGTATGTTTAGGTGACAACAGAGTGTCTTTGTAATCGGAATTTAGTTATTTTGAGAGGGTAATGGGATCTGTTTTCATAAAAATTGCCTGATTGATCAAATTTAGAATTAATATATAGAGTTATGTAGGTTACTGGTAGCCTATAGCTTAATATTGATACAAAAGACAATAGAATATTGAACCTATTTTGAAACTGCAGGTCTCTTGGATCATGGAAGTACAATAGCAATGCAAATCAGCAAATATAATATATCAAGCTTATACATGCAGTTTGTAGGTGAATACCTATGATCCAATAGTTAGATGTGAATTCCATACTGTTTCAATCACTTATTCATATGTATTTTACAAGATAAAGTTTGTAAAGTTGACAAACCTTTTGCTGCAAGATCACTTTGGGAGGATATTAACATGTTTCTATGCACTTCAAGAAGAAAATAATATAGGGGAATGATAGTGAAGGGCAAAATATATTTCTGTGAGTTTTGCCCTATACAGGCACAGGCATGAAAAGTTTCAGCATTTCAGCAGATTTAGCAGTACTTTTGGTTTCACTTGATCAATGTTTTTTATTTATTTCTGCATCAAATTCACAGAAATTGTTGAAACATTGTCTATGGTTTTTCAGTATTTTATGTTACTGATAGTAAGTTTTCATGTCTGAATGTAACTTTCATTTTTGATTATTTTTATCAGATGTTAACTGAATAAAATGAAGTTAAACTTGATATTTGACAGTGCCAAAGTAGGCAGGAAATGTAGCAAGCATTCTAAGAACTTATTTTCCACCTGTAGGCCTTTTAACTAAAATCCCACAAAATATGTCAACTTAGAAGGTTAATTCCTCATTAACAGCAAATCTCATATTGTATTACATCAATGCCACAAGAATCAAGGGAAGTCAACAGGGCTGAACTTAAAACTTTCTTAAAATAACTTGTTTTATGTGAACCAAAATTACAAGAAATTGGATGTTGAGTCACAATACTGCTGGAAGGTAGGGTTAACTGGTATAGAAACAGTGCACAGAAATCATGACCTATATTAGCTAATTGATTTTGTTGAATAATAAAGGGTTGTTTTTCTTGATTTTGTTGGACAAAAAGTGATTTTTGACCTCAAGAAGATTGACAGCAAAACAGACTCAAATATGGTGTTAATACAGCTAGGTTGGTGCAGTATTTTTTGTAAGACAGAACAGAAAATGTATTCAAAAGCAAGTTGAAAAGCTATCATTATTTGAAGATAGCTTTAAAAATTTAGAAATTAAAATTACCATTATAAAATGAAACAATGGGGTTTTTTATGTGGAGCAACTTTTCAACTTAGAGCATTGATTGATGGGAATACAAAAGTTTGTATGTGAATATAAGATTGCACTCTTAGAAAATAGGGTTCTTGGCTGTCTTGTATGTAGAACCCTTAAAAGAAATTGGGTTCTTGAAAATTGAAAGAACCCTAAAATGGTTCTTTCTGGCCTTTCCAGAACTTTTTCAGGTCAGAAATGGTTCTTTCTGGCCTATCCAGAACCATTTTTGGTTCTTCATACAACCAGTTTTAACTGGTACCTTAAAAGGTTCCACATACAGGACAGTTCAACAACTTTTATAGGTTCTACTTAGGACTATTTTTTCACAGAGTGTAGAACCTTTAGAGTAAAGGGTTCAAATTATCTGAACTGGTCATTGAACCCAAAAAAAGTTCCCAGAGGTTGTAAACTTAATATACAAAATACAATTGTAACTTTTGTTGTTACAAGATGATAGCTGCTGAGTTTTCAGACTTTCCTCTCTGACATTTTCCACCAAACCGTATGCGAGACATTTAAGCAAAAACAAAGCAATCTTGAAGCGCCCATGTTGATGTAGGGCTTTGTCGGTGAGAGCTTTCCTAAATCCTGGCCAAGTTTTGCTATTCTTTCTGTGCTTTGATAGGATTTCTGTATCGTCAAGTTTGAAAGTGGTGCTATTATTTTAAGTCTCTGTGATAGAATGCTATGTTGCTTTTCTGACATGTGAGATAGTCACAAAGACTAGCGTTATTCTTGTAAAAATGTTTTAGTTTCAACATTGTATAAAAAGTTGGCTGTGTGGTAAAAAGTGCTTCAGTTACTTTGATACCAATTACTTATCTGTATCGTTTATAGAAAAGATGAATGTGTGTGTGTGGGGGGGTGTATATGCATACTTACCCCCCATGCATGCTCATACACCATACATGCAGCGTAGATCGTCATGACAATCTATGATGCAGGTATCTGCACGCGTATGTTTGATGGCACATGGGGGTTTGAGATCTTGGCGGATGGGTGAATGAAGTGGATATTTTACAAGTCATAGAAGTCACTTGAGCTGCTCTGAATTTTTAGCAATGCATCCCTGACACACATTGATCAAAATCAGGAAGTCGTATAAGTTCTCATCAGATCATAACTGACATGTACACTTTTCCGTCATAAGATCCTCAAGATATTCTTCTTCCCTACGCCATGTCAACAAGTTGTTAGGATTATTCCTATATGGTACACCTTGTTTACACACAAGTCAGCGAGTCTGCCCGCAGCGTGTCAACAAGTCCAGCCAGCGATTTTGAAACGATTTAGCCCAGTTCATGCACCCCTTGCAGGGTGCACAGCAAATAGGTAGTGAAAACCGGGATATTTTCTCTGAAAACTTTACCTCAGTATATTGTGGTCTTTGCCTTTATTCTCTTTAAGAAATGTTGTTTTTTCGGTGGCTTGAGCCTTTCCTATGGATATAAGTTAGATAAACATTGTTTGGTCATACCAATGCAAGGGAAGAATAAGATTGAGAATGTTGAACAAGTTTGAAAACTTTTATATAAAAGGTTGATTTTTGGCAACTACACAGTTTTGTATGAGTCAAGTGATGTTTTAAATTGACTTGTATTTTGATAATATGTTCTTGTGGGTGTATTGATTGGAAAATTTGCTTGGGACATGAAAAGAATATGGCGGTTGTGTAAACTGAAATATACTTGTGTTGGTTTTAATAATATTGCACATAATTTGATGTGTTACTTGATGAATGAGTGCACTGTAAGCAAAGTTTATGAAGTTGACTTTTAATGTTACTCAAAATAACTTGATGCAAACATGAAATTCGGCTTGTTTCATTTTGTTCGGTAGTAAACTACAAAACTGTAAAATGTTCAGGAAAAGTTGCAGCGTTACAACTCCTGAGAGAGCAACTAAAGTCACATTAACTAAACGAACCTTATGACACCCATTAGTCTTCCATTAGGGGTTGCTCAAATATTCAGTCAAATCACAAGTCAGCTCACTGAAAATACTCCCAATTTTTTTTAATCTTAACTCTCTCCATGCGGATGTTGAATGCAGACGATAAGTTTATTTTTTTTTTAATTCAAAATTTCAGAATTGTAAATTTTCATGACCATATTTAGAATCAGCATGAAAAATGCATTAAAATGAGTACAAACAAACCTAGTATTGGTTCAGTGATTCTTGAGATAGCTCTCGATATGTGAGAAAACATCTCAAAACTCTCAAGTCAATGACCAGCTAGCATGCAGTGCAAATTCCAATGCTTTCAATGGGACAGGAAATACTGAAAATCCTGTCAGCGAATGTTGCAAAGTCTTCAATTTTTTTCTTAACCATTGGTTTCTATGGGACATAAAATGGTTAAAAGTCACAGCCAGAAAATCTTTAAAAGTTGCACAATTGGGCTACAAAATAACAGGTTTGGCAATCTTATTAATAGGAAGATATATCAGAAATTGGTATGTGTTTGTCAGGATTCAAGAATGCGTTGACTTGATTCATTGAGATCTTTGTACTCATTCATGTCTTAATTTTGCCATTTGTTCAAACGAATCAAGAATGTGCATGACCACAAATTCATGTGTAGGGGGAAATTGGAGCAATTTTTGGATAGTAGTCTCTACTCCTGACCTTAGCCCTTATCCTAACCCCTAAACCTAATCCGGAGTACCAAATGTGTACATGACATAAAATTATAGCAATGCGTTTTTAATACCTATGTTTTTTTAATTATCTCTATTTGTATGTCTTATTTTTTACAGTGGCTAAAAGATGGAGAACCAATCGGGGATGACCAACACAGAACTATCGCAATTACAGGGGTGCTATATTTCCTTCGAGTTGTCGCAGGCAACAAGCGGGATGATACAGGGACATACCAGTGTGTGGCTACCAATGATATGGGTGTGGCATATAGCAACAATGTAACATTAGAAATAGCATGTAAGTATTATGCCTGTTTGTCTGTCTGTCTGTGTGTCTGTCTGTTTCTTTGGTCATTTAATTTTGAATAGAGTTCAAACATGCAAAAACATTCTTTGGTGCTCCTGAGAGAACTGCTTGGGGTATATGAATGTTAATTCTTATGCTCCCATGTACACCATGATGTGCACCAAAATTGTTGGGCAAATAATTATTTTCAGATAAAGTAAGACTTTTTTTCATTAAATAACTTCAAAACGCTCTAGTATTTCATAAACTTTTGACATCTCATTGTTACTGTAGTTCTAAATTTTATTAGAAGATGACAGCAAATAATTACTGAAGAAACACATCATCATTTGTTACTTGATTATCGAGTCATAAACAAACTTTAGAATAAGTTTCCACCATTTTCTTTTCTGAAATATCACTGTCCTCATCATGTAGTGACTAGTGTGGACTGTGGGTCATAATATTCCTGGATTTCTTAATGATAATCCAAGCTATGACACAACCCCAAAGAGAACCTAGTTTCTCTCAAAGGTCACAATGAGAACATATCTAGCCATGGTTTTTGCTCTCTGCTGGCTTCCAACTCACATCCATTTCTCTGCCGCCAACAGAAGTCTACAACGCATGGTCCTTTTACCAACACACACTCATCCCGCAGTGAAAAAGAGATAATATTTTCTCTTGACCCATCTCAATTATACTTTAAAATACTTGAGATAATTTGTCGGCTTGTCATCGGCATAATACGACTACAAAAGAACAAACTTTAATTAACGCCACAGCAAGATGTCGCTTAATTTCTAAGTTGCGGTTTGTATTTTGTGTTACAAAAACTTGGCATGTCCACGATAGGACAGGGGAGTTGTGGACAGTGATACAGAAATAACATTTGTATAGGCCGTTCAATCTTTTATGGAGTTTGCGTAATTGGTCGTAATTGGAATGCACGGTAGTGGGGCAGATTGCTGGGGACATATTGGAAAATGAAGATGCATAGATTGCTATGTAATAGCTGCGCTTATAGCGAGCTCAATGGCCAGATAGATTTCTAGATTGTCTTTCTGTTTGTATGCCTGATGAAACAACTGATTTTTAATTAATGAGTGAGATGATTCCTGTTAACATGTTCTGATGAGACCTGTCTTTAAAAAAAGAGAAAAGTTGTTTTTAAAAGCAATGTTGAGAAAGGAAAGAATGATGAACTTGTCATCATGTCATAGGCATATGACAGTGGTGTTCATGACCAAATTTATTCTGAGTTGTTCTAAGTTTGTAGGAGCTATAGGTAAGATAGTACACATGTTATCAGATGGGTGTCTTCAGAAGTTTGACAGAAAGAAAGAAATTGGGAGAACCAGAATCACACTTGAGGATTAGTGGCATTACCAAGGATAGAGGACAAGGGGGCAGATGTCCCCAGTGTGAGAGATCTTCCCCCCTCCAGCTGTCCCCTCTCTCGTGGGATGCTGGCCACCCTAATATTAAGATTTTTAATCCTTCTTTGTACTTTTAGTCCTGTCTATGCGAATGTTGAGGATTGGCTGTGTAGGCCTATACTAATCTTCAGGTAGTGTTGCATTCTCTGCCTCTCATGCTACGTCATCTTCAGGCATTGGTCCATCCCTCTAAAATCATTTCCTATCCCTGTCGATCTAGAACCTTTCTTGGCAACTTCTTCAAATGGTATACTACCCTGAGCAGCCTCCAATATATCAAGACCCAAGAATGTACATGTATAATCACTTACTGCACATCTATTTCTTACATGTCATTGATCTCTATTGGCAGCATTGCCATACCAAATTCAAATGCAGAATACAAGAAAATACCACAGTCGATAGATTGTTTTACTTGGAAAGAAGAGACTATTGAATCAGTCTGGCCGCAATTTACTAAAAATGCAGTCGACAGTAAAATACCAAAGTATAAAATTATTGTTTTTTCTTCAGATTATTGTGACAGTAAATACAAATTGTACATTTTCGTGCATTTTTGTTAAACATCATAATCGACCATTTTAGCTTCAAAATGGTAAATGTGTGCAGATATTTGTTGCCGGAGAGCTATTCTGGAAGCCAAAGATGCTCCATCAATCTGCTCTATGGATTTTACCCCAACCTCCCTCCCCCAATGTCAAAAAAGAAGAAATCTATGCCAATGAAAGCAGATACCATCTTTTTACACCAGGGTCCACAACATGCTCATCAGGGGCACAGTTCTTTAAGCCCAATACATTTACATTCATTGAATGACCTTTCAAAATTTGGGTACAAAAACTCATACTCTGCAACTTAAGATTAAATTGTGTGCTGTGATTGTTGAATTGAGATTATTGAACTATGCCATTGGGATGAGGTCATTGTGGTACGTAGTTAGGGAAGAGCGAGTTTTATGTTTATTGGCTGCGTGCACTTTAAAGTATGTCTGTCTGTGTGATGGAGTTATTGGTAAGTTCCTGTATTTGATAGGTCAAACATCTTAATGAGTTATGATAGACAAGTGATACCTGGTTTTGTCAATTACATACAAATACATTCAAATATCTGTACTAACCAGTATCAACATCTTCAGAATGTAAAAGTATTTTAGGATGTTTGTTTTTGAAACAAATTTAATTTGTCAATATATCAATTCAGATGTCAGAAACTGTTATCTTCAAAATGGATGCAGTAGTGGCTATTCAATAGTAAAAATTGTAAACATTCTGTTATTATGATGAGGAATTACAGTTATCTGTATGATGCTATTTTATTTTGTTAAGGCTCTCATTTCATGTCTGTAGATGCTGGTTACTTTTTGCAATCCAAATGAGGTAGAAGTTGCTCATACTAGGCACACCATGCAAAGGAGAGGGAGAAAGATACAGTCTTAGATCAAATTACCTTGACAGACTTCCCTCCCATCAACCCCAATGTCAAAATGAACCAAATTATTAGGCAAACTGGGGCAAAAATCATGAATTTGAACTCGGCATAAATTTCCTAATCCTGACATTTTCCTTTTGGGTGAATTTTAAGAGAATCAACTTTGGAATTTGTTCTATCCTCTATTATGTCCCAGAATCCTATGAAAAGGTTGCCATTGTTACTTGACAGTTGGGATAACCTTTTCTTATATTTCTGTCACTACCTCATTCAAATCAAGGAGATGAGATTGCACAAAACCACTTCAGACTATTGTCTTAATTAATCATTTCACCGATTGTTGACCAGAAGCTTTGTCTTATTATCTCAATGAATAGGATTGGAAGTCTTTGTTTAGTGCTTAGAGAAGCTTTACAACAATCAGACAGACCTAGGATCTAAAACATGCTCACCATCATGACACAGTTCTTTAACCTTAATACACTTATACACACACATAATAACCTTTGAATGTGTTGGGTACATAAACTCACCCCCCACAAGTGGAGTTCAACTTTTAAGCCATAAAAGTTATTAAACCATGCCATTGGAAATCGAGGCTATTTTTGGTCATAGCGATAATGGCTGAATCTCAGTATCATCACTTCATCATTGAGTCTTCTAAGGAGGGTGGTCGCTGTTTGCACAAAGACAAGTGCTGACAACTTTCCTACCAATTGCAATCAAAGTAGTTCTATCCATTAAGTAATTGGTGATTGGGTTTAGACAATAGGCCTAGGCAAATCAGATGGGTTTGAACAAGTTTCTATTGTTATCTCAACAAAAAATCCCTTAAAAAGGGAGAGCAGGCATTTGCAAGCATTTGAAAGAGGTGGTCGCTGTTTGCACAAAGTCAAGTGCTGACAACTTTCCAACCACTTGTGATCAAGGTAGTTCTATCCATTATGTAATAATAGCCAAATGAAATGATTTTAGTAAATTTCCATTGTTATCTCAACAAAAATTCCTTAAAAGGGAGAGCATGCATTTGAAGGAGGTTCCTATAGAGTATACCTCCCAGGTATACCTCTAAAGATTTGACACCTGGCAGCTATTGCAGATAGTTCCTTCTTGCCTTAGACTTCCAAATGGTAGAAGTACAATGACTGGCCTAGCTTTGTTGTGACTGTTAGCTAATTACAGCTTGAATCATTTATTGGAGTGAATTTCTTGAGTCACGCTTGAGAGCCTACTTACCTGCTTCTGCAGGTGTGTGTTTGTTTGTTTAAAAAAGTGCAATGATTTCCATATGTTTTGTTTTAAGCATTAAAATTTTGCACTAATGTTAGCTTTCATGTTTAGCAGTCATTTATTCCTTTTTTTAGAGATGTGATAGTGATCATGGTGATGCAGTTCTCTTTCTTTCCCTCTCTCTCCTCAATGTTTGGTATCATTCCCGTCTCTGTCTCTCGTCATTCCTCCATCTATCTCCCTCTCTTTTTCTCTCTGTCTGTTTGTCTGTCTGGCTGTTTCTATCTCCATCTTTCTCACTCTCTCTTCCTCGTTTTCCATACCATTGATTAGGGAATCACCTTTCTGTGATTATAGTATGACTTATGTTCTAATACGAACACATTGATACAATGCTGAAAAGAGATTGATAGTGTGCTAGTGAGATTTGCGTAAATCGTAGCAGCACTTTGTGATATTTCAAAATCATTGTGCATAATTGATACCCCTAAATACCAATGGATATATTGTCACTTGGGCAAAGAACCTCTGAAATCATGGTGGAAACTTGAGCCTACTGATGATTTGTTATGTGTTACTTTATTACACTATATCCAAAACCAATATGCTTGAACATTAACTGATTTAGATACAACATTGATACGAAATGGGTGATTGTATAGTCAAGTACCAACATGCCTTGAATTTGTTAAATAGTTCTTAGGGTCCACCTGTCACTGGGTTGACTTTTGCAGAGTACTTCTGCAAATTCAAGGTACATGGATTGCAATACACGTAATTGGTATAATGGTAGATGTTGTTGCGTAGCACTTCCGTCATACTGCATAAAAGTGGGCATTTTTGTGAGATTCATTTTTTGCGCTTTGCAAATTCTGAACTGTTCCAATGTTTTTAAGGGTATGAATCTAAGTAAACTATACAAAAAGGAATATGTTTGCGGATTATTTTTTTCACGGTAGCTTCTTGGACTGCGAAAAATAAATGTAGCGCAAAAATATCCTCTTACAGTAGTTGCTAGACTGAGTAAGCGCTACCATCAATAGGTGAGACAGTGATGGAATGTTGCCTCTTCACAGCCATCCTCATCTCAAATGATCTTATGGGTAAACCAGATGAAGTACACTCTCAGAACATTGGATAAAAAATGAATGGGCAGAAAACAGTTGGTTAAAAAATGCCCAACAATGGTTAAGATTCTTGAAGTTGGGCAAAATACAGTTTAATACATGGTTGGTCAAACCTGTCAATATGGTATTTACACAATGTTGGTTAAAAGTTAACCAACCTTGGTAAAAACATCCTTTTCCGCCAATAAAGTTGGGCAAAGTATGGTTTTGCCCAACCATGGTCACATGGTGTTCCTTTGCGAACTGTGATTGGTCATTGTGTTGGGCAAAAATGCATTTCAGAAAACAAGATGGCCGATATGAGTGGCTTGTTGTAAAGCGGTGGATCGGGGTCTTCAAGATCTGTTGGAGACACTTGAAGGTATGAAATTATATTATAAAGTATATCATTTCATCGGGTATAATACTTAGTTTAAGTATGTGCGAGGCCGAGACTGTGAGCAAGACTTACGATGCTTTATCGACGACAGCTACCACCACAACCGGTAAAGCTTAAGCTTAAGCTTACCGGTTGTGGTGGTAGCTGTTGTCGATAAAGCATTGTAAGTCTTGCTCACAGTCTGGCCTCGCACACACTTAAACTAAGTGTTATACCCGATAAAATGTTTATAATATAATTTCCTGCCTTCAAATGTCTCCAATTGGTTAAAATATGAACAATGAAATGAACTTCCCATTCATAGTGTTTAACCAACTATTGGTTATATTTTGCCCAACATGCTTTGCCCAACTGGTTGGTTACCGTAATGTTAACCAGTAGTTGGTCAATGTTTTTAACCAACCTGTGGTTATATTGTTAACCAACCCAGGTTGGTTAACAATATAACCAACTGTTGGGCTGTTCACCTGTAAATACATGGTTGGTTAAAATTTTAACCAAGTTGGTTAAAATTTTTAACCAATGTTCTGAGAGTGTAGCTATCGTGATTACAGTTTGGTAGCTTATTAAGCTGGGTCGATGAGCATAGGGACATTAAGTTGTTGGGATTAAATTGCTGAGAGAGAGAAAAGTTTTTATTAATGTGTTTATTATGTTCCCAAAATGAGTTAGTGTTCCCAATATTATTATGTGTTCCACATAGGTTCACTATTTTGCCTAATATAGAGGGTAGTCAATAAATTTGAATGTAAGTTATATAAGTGCAGAAGATGAGATACAGAAAATCTGGGTGGAAGATGTACAACTATATTGGTCTTCTTTTATGTCAGTCCTGTTATGCAATGTTATAGAAGTAAAGATTATGTTTCATCAGGCTAAATCGTTATTTGTCATAAGAGCATGATTTCTTTATGAACATATCACAATTTTATTAGAAGTACTTTTAACTTGACTTTTAAACTATTTTGATGTTATGCAATACCAGTATTGCCAATCATTGTCCACCCACGTGGCATCTTGCATGTGTGAAAAGTGAATGGATACCATTAGATGTTAGCAACCAAACTTTCCCATCATCATCATCATCATCATCATCTCTTACTCATCATCTAATGTTTTTAAAATGTCACTGCTTTCCTCAGTAATCACACGTGCATTCATCTGAGATTAAAAGAATGACAACAAATTGTTAGATCAAGCTCATTTAGAACACTTTTTGGGACAAAATTTTACCTATAATCAGGATAAAGTTGTCAATGACCAGGCTTTTATCCATGATGACCAGGCTAGTTAAGGTGGTCATTCAACATTTTCACTATTTTCCAAAGGGTACATATTTCTAACCCCTCCCCCCTTGAGATAAATAAATAAAAAATGATGAATTTTCCTCTCCTCCTTTAAAAAATCCATGTTTTATCAATTTCTTTCATACATAGTTTTATCACCCCACTTCCTCAAAATGTATGCATGGGAAAAAGATGATTGACCCCTGAGTGCCCATTGTTTTTAAGTTATTACTACCACCATGGTGCAACATTGAACATGTAATAACTATCTCTATCTGGTGATGATGAGAAGGAGGACCACACTGAAAACAAAAGCTTGTTTTTCGTTGTGTTCTACTAATTTAAATTAGTAAAATAAACTGCTTTGAGCGCATTCTACCAATTTTTACGATGTCTTACGATATATGTAACTAAGCGGACGTATGCAAGACTCGTAAATGAAGGAATAATAGTTGTTGAGTGGGTCCTACCAATTGGATTTGGAAGTTCTACGACAATGCAACATTTAGTACAGCATCGATAATTCGTAAACCCTGTCATCGCAGCATTTACGAACTCGTTGTACCATTTGGTTTTACAAAGCTCTGGTGGTTTTCGATGTTTTAAACATTCCGCTGTTCTGCACTCGACCACGCTTGCAGCGACTGACCGAGTAGCGGTTGTGCAGCGACAAATTTGAAGGTGAAAAACTATGCTAACAGGTAATATTTCAAGGTATTTCTTTCAAAATGAGCACTAGATATTGTATTGATGGTGTAAGCTTCTTTTCTGTATGATCAGAAATGCTGTGCCACATGTACATTGTGGTCGTAAAGACTAAAAGTCACGATGCTGTGTCACATCGCATGTAAGCTTAAAGCTACATGTATAAGCTTACATGCGATGTGCGCAGTTATGACTTTTAGTCTCTCGACCACAATGTGTATGTGCACAGCATTTCTGATCATACAGAAAAGAAGCTTACACCATCAATACAATATCTAGTGCTCATTTTGAGAGAAATAAGAAATATTACCTGTATGCATATTTCTTTCACCTTCACAACCATCGTACATCACATTTGTACAACTGATTCGTTCCGCCAGTCAAGCGAGTTCTAATCTTTGTTGAGCCTGTCCAACTAACCAATATTAGTTAGTTGAGCCTGTCCAACTAACCAATATTAGTAGGATGAGACATCGTTTTTACGATCCTATAGGTTAGTACGGCAGGTTTGAAATTCGTAAAACCCATGCCGTACTAATCACTTCGTTGGTAAGGCACGTTAGTTAAGCATGCCTAACCAATATATAGCATCGCTTGTCATGCCGTACAAATCATTGATTAGTAGAACGAGACATCGTTTTTACTAACTTTTACTTAGTAGAACTTACGACATTATGTTTTCAGTGCACATTCAAGATGATGATGATGATGATTGTTGCATCGTATGAGTATGGAACACCCTGCGGTTATTTTTACAGAAAGAAACAATCCCCATTTACACCTTCCCATATATAGTGTCATAGGTATGAACCTTTGATTGTTTCAATGTAAGTTGTGTATGTGTGTCTGTTCATGGTATTGGAAGTATAATGTGTTTTAACAGAAAAAAGCAACTTTATTAAGGGTATATTGCTGTAACAGAAAGTGTATTTTGGTGAAAATTTTCCCATCATTTTTACTTAACTAATATCTGGATGAATGTATTGCACAATAATTATTCAAAATGTTGATTTAATTGATTCAAACTTTAGTAAATTTTTGCCTAATGGTTCTGCAGTGTAACATAGTTCTTGAAAAATGTCTTGCAGAGAATATTGTATTCATTTTGAACTAGACTATGGTACCTGAAGTATAACTTCCCAGGTGTGGTTTTAGATGGGCTGATAGTAGTATTCTAAAGTGCACTTGAAGTCATTATAGGTCCTGAGATATTGACATTGTATAGATGAGTAACAGACCAGCGATACAATTTGTCCCCTTCATCTTAAAACATCTTGGCATATGATGTATTAATGATGCAGTTTATAATAATAGTTGTATTATTTTGATAATTCGATTGCTGCCTTCAACATTCTTCATTTTATGTGGAATATTTTGTCTCCATTTCTCTTCATAATATCACCTCAAAACATTCTACTCGATAGTAGTACATAAGAAGAAAATAGTGAATCGCTTCAAAAATTGGAAGTGTCTATGTGATCTGTCTAATACTTTTTCATGTTGTTCGCATGATATAGTATGACATCATTTTGATCCAATTATCGCTAAGCCGCACACTCATTTGTCTGCTTCCATTAATCAGATTCCAACCCTCACCTCCACAACGTATCCTCCCTTGTTTGCCTTTATATCTATTGTATTAATTACGCTCACTTAACCATGGCCACCCCACCGATACACCGCCATTAAGGTGTGGGCTATCCCCAGAAATGATGCTATTAGTTTACATTGGTAGGATATTGCTGTGTACGATCTTAGAATGAATCACAGAGAGCGCCTCCATTGGAGCTGAAACATATTGTGCGCTCCACTGGACGAGATGTCTCCTGTGATGTTGTCTGGTAATGTGCGCTCATAATATATCAAGGTCAAAGGTCATAAGTTCAGATTGCTAGGGTCATATTTGGTTGCAGGGGGTGGTGAGTGAATCATGCAATAGCGCCTTTTTAAAGCTGGAACAAATTATGAGCTCATACGCATCCTTTGAAGTTGCCTAATGATTTGAACTGAAAACTTTGTTGTCGTGTATGTGTTATTGTGAAATGAAACCTAATAAAAAAATTCACTTTTGTAAGTGATTAAAATGAAGGAACAATTCAAACGTATAAATGAAGTAACATAATGAAGTCATATTCTATGATTATAAAGGACTATATAGTAAACGTTTCTCAAAGTGTGATGAAAGCAATCCGGTCTCAGACCCAGACAGCTGATGGTGATCATCAATAGGCAACATGAAGTCAACATCGTAGACAAGATCATGGAAGTATTAAACTACCAGCTTCCATGACCAGATAAATATCTACAGAGGTTTTTTTTTTCAGAATGAAAGGGTAGAGACAAAATACATGCATCATGGTAAAGCGGCATTATGATATCATCATAATCAGTTTTTGCACCACTTGACATGCCCACAGCCACCGGATTATGACACACAAAATCTAATCGACATAATTAAAAACAGTTGTGAAAATAGGTAAACATTGTTTTAACACTCAATAATTGTGTAAACTGCTGCTGGCATTTTGGTATGAACCACTATATAACGCTAGTCTCCAAATCACGTTCACACTAGTTGCCCACGAAAAATTAAAACGATGTAGGTAATGATGGTAGATAATAAGGTGATTGTCTAAATGGTATCCCTAGTCTCTGCATCAGTTTGACCACTAACCCTTTAGGCATGCAATAGCCATAGGGAGGTTAGTGTGTCATGGTTGGGTTAGAAAAAGAGACAATAATCTTGTTTTACTAGCCAAACTGTGTAATTACCTAATCGTTTCTTGATTCACCTGCCGCAGACGACAAGCAAACCAAACAAGTTTTGGGCCGTTTGTCCGTCATCTTGTTCTCCTCAAAATGCACATGACAGGAGTGAGTCACTGTCCAGTATAGTGGGGTTTGGATCTAGAGAGCCTTAGCCGCAGGGGTCGGTCGTAGTTATTCCCTCGGGGCATGGTTGCGTAGTCCCTAAATGCCCAGGAATTCATAGATAAACACAGGGATGTAAGAGGAGAGGGGGTTCTTATCCGTATGCTGTATACTGATGGGTTTGGTTAACAAGTCACTTTATGAGGACTTGAAAGCTTAAAGCTGATTTGAACATTCAAGTGGGGAGACAGTTGAATCTACAGACAGTTGAATCTACCATCATCAGGTAAATCAACAGTATTGGTTGATTTAGTGATGAAGTCTTTGTAGCATTTTATGTAATAGTTGTGATAACCGGGTATAGGGGCAGGGTCTTAGCTAGAAATTGAGGGTTGCCCATCATTTGAATAAAATTGCCTGTCCTAATTTGATCTTTAAAACATTTACCAGACATCTATAGCCCATTGGGGGTTCGAAGAGTTCAAATATGTGCTGATATGGCCTTGTTCTACAAATTGGGTCTACTAAAAAGGTCAATTTATAGCTTCTCAAAACATACAATTTATAATATAGCATCTGTCAAAGGCATTAATTTTGCCCGTCCCAGGAGCAAACTGGCTGTCTAAAATGACGGCCAGACGGGTGGCTAGCTAAGACCCTGTATAGGGGAAGGAATAATTATTATGTATTTGCGAAGGTATATTGTATAACAAGTGTTGAAAATGTCATGATTTCATTGATTTTACTTCAGACTTGCTGAAAAATAAACTTGACAATGAGTTGGCAAGACTAGAAATGCTCAATTCAGTTAGAAAACACAAAAATAGGGACGTGTTGAAAGGTGAAATGAATTTGGTGCTTCTCTTTATCAAGTTATACAGTCTGGTTTAAAACCAAACTACTTCAGAACCATGTCAGAGGAACCAATATATTTTATGCGAGATAACAATAGTTTTTGGTTCCTAAGTGTGTTTGTTTAATACTGTGTGTTTGTAATGAAAGCACCAACACTTGATGCCTGGAGGGCTGTGTTGCCAACGGCTAATAGCTGATGTGATGGTAGCAATATATAAATGCAGAAAGGTACCGGACTTGATGCTTCTGCCTGCCCGAGTGCATGTGAGCCTCTGAGCAAAATAAGATAAACTCGCAGGCATGGATGATAATGAGATATCAGTAATCATATGAAAATGTTGTTTTACATTTATGTTCATTTTGACATCACAAATGTTATTTCCTATTCTGTATTCACTGTTAATATACAACATACCGTATTGTTTGTAATAAACGCTCCCCCTCTAATAAACGCCCCCCTCCAATGTTTCTGTGAAAAATCACAGATTCTCAACACATCTGTGCAAAAATGCGAAAATTTCCATGACATATCGTGTAGGTACGTAAGCTTAAAACTTGCATCAGTCATGTCAGTCACGATCGCTAAATTGAATGGACAAAACCTATTATGACTCAACTCCCATCCATTTCATTGCCTAATTATGGTAGAATTCCACTAATTCCATGCACTTACAGGTGTAATTTTGTTGTATTCCCCACGAAAATATCATTTTCCGTGGGCGCCGCCATCATGTGTAGTGTAAATCCCTCCTTTTAATAGGAGCACCATCGGAAATAGACCTTTTCGGTAAATCCCATAACCCTTTGCGAGTACACCTGAGAACTCGTCATTTGACGTCACGCCGACTTGCAATGCGCAGTAACGATGTTCGATAAGCGGCGTGCGCATCGGGCGCGGAGCGGCGTGACGCAGAATGACGAAGTTCTTAGGTGTACTCGCAAAGGCTTATGGGATTTACCGAAAAGGTCAATTGAACACGATTTTAATGCTTTTTTCACTGACAATTCACTTCCAATAAACGCCCCCCTTTTGGAAAAATGCAACGCCCCCGGGGCGTTTATTACAAACAATACGGTACTATTTTATTTTCTGTGAAATATGTTTTTTAATTTTCCATTTTGTTCTTCTTCTTTTCATAGATTTAAAAAGTGAATTTCGTGATGAGCCAAGTGACACAGTTGCAGTAGTTGGTGAGCCAATCATCTTGGAGTGTACCCCACCCAGGGGGAACCCGCCACCTGTTGTAAGCTGGCAAAAAGATGGGGAAATTGTGCAGGCAGATGGGAATAGGGTCCGTATCATGGATGATGGTAATCTCATGATATCAGAGGTAGGTAAACTTTTACAAAGCATAGAGTCTTCGCTTTCTTTTTTGCTTGCTTCCCATCTTGCTTTTTTCCATGTATTTTTTCCTTTTTCTTCTATCTTTGTCAGATTAACAATAAGCCATTCAAAAAGTATATAAGTGAGATGCACAATTTTGAATTTGGAAACCGTAGTGTAAGAACTACCAGCCGATTGGCCAAAATGAATATTTTGTCCAATTTTTAACCAATCAAGGAGGGTATTAATAAGATTATCTGCAAATGCAAGTTTGACCATAAATAGTTTAAAGCCTAGTCATAATTGGCAATTAAAATGAGCATTTAAAGTTATCAACCAATCAGAAATGCTGTTAGATGAACAGTAGTGTCATAATCATTTAATGTTTGTATGCTTCCTTTCATTCAGGCTCGTCAAACAGATACAGGCAACTACATTTGCGTCGTAGAAAATGGCTATTTTGACGTAAAGAAGAGTTCTCCTGCTATCGTAAACATCCATGCTCGTCCAACTTTTCTCCACGCACCAGAAGACATTGTGAGTGCGCCCGGTGATACCATCAATATCCAGTGTGAGGTGGAAGGAGACCCTAGACCTGTTGTCACATGGAGTAAGCAGGGTGGGGACCTGCCACAAGGAAGGTAAGTGTATCATAACAAAGACCTCATTACATCCGGTTCCTAAATGTCACACACCTGAAGACATTGTTGGTGTTCCCCAAGATACCATCAGTATCCAGTGTGAGGACTCTAGTCCTGTTGTAACATGAGTTAAACAGGGTAACATGACAAACATCTCATTGTCAGTTCCCAACTGTAGAAGACCTCCCGTAAAATGAGAAAGACTGCAGAAAATTGTGCGAAAGAATTTATTGCAACAAGTTCCCAAGTGAGGTTTACAGGAATATACCATAAATTTATATTTTCGTGATACAAGATGCAATAAAAAAGGTAATTGCAAAGTCATACTACATGATTTTGTTCATATTTACTTTCAAACGCAATTACCCTAAAACCTTTGATTGTAATTTATCAGCCTGGATTGGATTCGACTTTGTGTATATGTACTCTAACTAACTATACATCACCACCAAAAAAATACCTGAACTTGTGAAAAGAAAGTTTTCAAACTATAGAGGGCAGTATTGAACTTTCTAGTAAAGGTGGATGCAGGAAGCTGCAGCACTGCAGGATTCAGCAAGGCTCAATTGATCAATCCTGGGTGCCTGCTTATTTCGAGGCTTGATTAATAATATTTTGTTACCACTTCCTTTGCAGGTTCACAGTGATGAGTGATAACTCTCTTCGTCTCTTTCACATCGCAACCCAAGATGAAGGCATCTATATATGCTCTGCTGAAAACATATGGGGAACCAATGATATAGAAGCACAACTCACTGTCACCAGTAAGTCATGCACCAGGACTTCACACATACACACATGCATATGAACACATTCATTCGTACCTGTACGCACCCCAACTTATATTCACCGGAACCTGTGGTCTAACCCTAAGTAGGCGTATATTAACTAGAAGCATTACATGCCAAAATGGTATCATATACACATCACCTGGAAATCTGTAATTGATATTTAACATTTTCTCACCTGTCTCACAATATGGCAGTCATCTACAGCTAACGTATACGTATCGTCAAGTCATACACACGCACATATAAATACTTGCATGATTAGTTTGTTAGGAGAAAAGTTGGTGTTATGTCACATACAGTCAAACTGCTACTGTATGGAGACCGAAGATCTGATGTGCAATTTACCTTCTTTAGACATGCTGTCCTTACCATGGTGTGGTTGGTGTTGGTAACTGTACCATGAGAGTGTTGCATCCTTAGGAGTAGATGTTTTGCCATCAGTTTTGTGTACAGACAACCATGTTTGTACATGTAACTTCCAGTTAGTTTGGTAAAGAGTAGGATGTTAGCTATTTTTTTTGGTGCCGTTTGATCGTTCACAATCTAAAATGTAAAATTTGAAGCATAAAGAGTCCACCTTTTACAGTGTTTGGTGGTCTTACACCGAAGGTACACTTTTCCAAAATCCAACTCATCCAATGGCGTAGCTAGGGGTTGCGAAAATGTTGACTTTCATTGCTACATGTAGGAGGGGGCGCAGAATCAATACTGAATTGGGTCAATTTGGTGCCCCCCTAAGGGTGGGACCCAAGGCACATGTCCCCCTCTGCCCCCCTCCCCTGTCGCTGCGCCACTGAACTCACCCCCATAAATTATAGCTACACCCTTGGTTGCAGTGATGCAGTCGTTGACAAAGTCCTATTCTGATATGTAGGTACTACAAAGGTCAACATCTTAAAGGTAATGGGGAGATGAGTATACATCAAATATGGGTGCGCATGAGAGGAATTCATCTGTGCGATTCTATACCGCACTTACACCATATGACATTTCTCAGTTTCACACATTGATAGTACGACGAGTGATGCTTCAGAGAATTTGACGACTCATTAACAAGTCATTAAAAGGGCAATTAGAAGAAATTAATGAAGTGTTTAATATCAATCAGATAGAATGATATGATGAGATAGAAACTGAGGTGATAAAATGATGGTAGTATCAGTAGTATGGGAATGTAGGCCAGAGTTGAGGAAGATGCGCGTATGGGGTGTCGTATGAGGCATTGAGATGCAAACTTATCTAGCACACATCCCACTAGGGGCGGATTCAAGTTTTTGAAATGGGGGACCCACTCTTAAAAATTTCTCCAGCTTGTGAAATTTCGCAGCAAATTCAACTCTGTTGGCCAATTTGGGGCGGTGGAGGAGGTAAAAAATGGGCCAAAATTGTCAAAAAACAAAACAAACAAAACAAAAAAAGGGTTTTTTCTTTTAAACTCCTTTTCTGAAACAATAATACTCTGTATGTAGGAGGATTACTATGACACTACATGTCACAGTCACCTACATTTTACACAGTTTAATACAAAATCATTTGGATTTTACAGATTTACATACTCTGGTTACTGAACATCATACCCAAAATATTGCAGGCATGTAGGCCTCATTAATATTCTTGAACGTTGCACTTGACATTGAGACTAATTGGGTTGCTGGTCAAATAGGGTCTCAATGTGACCTGGTTATTGCAAAATATAGACAAAGAGAGATGAATTTATTTTATGGTTAAATGTTTTTAAACATAGCTATTAAAATAGTTTAATGTACCAATTATGTGATTTTCCAAATGACATGTTCAGTCGGCTTGTATTTCTTCATTTGGACATTAATGAGATTGAGATAATGTTAGCATTTTCTACTGCATTAGACATCATACAGAATTATGTAAGTGGGTGTCATTTACAAGACCGTTACGGGGCGATGCCAGGAATTTTTTTATAGGGGAGGGCAAAGTGAATTTTTTAGAGGGGGGGGGGCAAAATCAACAAAAAAAAAAAAAAATTAGGCGCAAGAAGTGGACATTTAAGTAATTTGTTTTTTTTACTGGGGGGGTGCAAAAGTTCTGATGGGGGGATTTGCTCCATGCCTCTCGTTGTGCCGCTACTTAAGACAGTGTGCCCACTTAGGGTCAGCATGGTCAGGGTATATAGGCTGCCATATTTGCATGCATTGTTCCGTTGCTTCAGATGTCACAGTTTTCAACATTATATTAATACAACTTGAACATCTAAAATACACCCAACCTTAGGTGTACAGTTGGGGCAAAATGTCTAGAAATAGGTGCCTTTATTTTCAATAACAATTACCCTTAGAAATAATGAAAAGACTCCCCCATCCAAACCAAATGTTATTACCAGACCTTTAAACAAATTTCAGAAACTATAAATGATATATTGGTAGAGTTTAAACCTATACACACAACTAAAATTGTTCACTTATGTGAGCTTTCAACGAGACGACTCTGATTTTTTCAAACTGATGGTGATTGAGTTATTGATCTGGGATGTCACATGACGAGCTGACGATGTCATATCATATAAATGATATGTTTTTGTTATTTTTTTTGCTTCCAGCGGAACCAACTTTCACCAAGGAACCTGTGGATAGAACTATCAAGCTAGGGGAGACTGCTGTACTCAATTGCAGAGCAACTGGCAACCCACAACCTGTTATATTTTGGCAAAAAGAAAACCTAGAGGTAAACAAGAAATGCTTTTAAAAGGCAATACAACTGTACATTTATACAATAACAATTAAAACGTTTTAATGTTAATTCCTATCTCAAATTCTAAACAAATGAGATAAAAAGATGAATGTATTACCATAATTACAGGTTAAATTACTAACTTCTGCTTTGTTTCCACTTCTCAGCTTATCTTCTCAAGTCAAAATGGCCGATTTTCAGTGACAGAAGACGGTAGTTTAGAGATCGCATCAGTTACAGTGGAGGACCAGGGATATTATGTATGCACTGCTTACAGTAATGTAGGCAGTGTCAAAGCCAGAGCCTTCCTCAGAGTCATATGTAAGAACATGTATAATATTTATATGTATTTAGTGGTGGATAGACTGAAAGTAACTTAAAGCCATATTATAACATTTCTTTAAAAATAGATTAGTATTTATTTTCCATAAAATGTTAGCTTTTACTGTCAGATATGTCCCCTTTTAATTTGTGAGCCGAACAAGTGAGGTAAAGCAAAGAAAATTGGAATTTACTACTAGCGCCTATGCATGTTACTCCTGCGGTTGTAATAAAGTCTTGATTTTTGCAGAGAATCTTTGTTTGCTAAAGTACATTACAATCATGTAAAAACCTGAATTAAAATTTTTTTTGAGGACGTTCTTCTCAGCAAATGTTATAATATGGCTATAAATCAGTTCAACAACACATATTTTTTATCAGAATTATCTGAGAAACCCTTCTCATTCATCGGTTAAACCGTCTAATATCTAATATGGTTGAAGTGTATTTCAAGTTCAACTCCATTTAATCTCTGAAATTTGTGAGGCACTTAAGTAAATTTGTTAGTTCTTCTGTGGTATGTGTTGTGCATTGAGCGTATACGAGAGTGAATGCAAAAGTGATAAACAGTCATACTGTTGACACTGACTGGCTGATCAACGGTCACGACACAAGACATTTGAACCATTGGTCATTGGTGGGGTGCAGCAACCTCTCCTCTTTTATGCAATCAATAATCACCAGCGCGTACCCAGACCATGGAAGAATTAACAAAATTTACTTTTAATGCAAAAATGCAAGTTGTCTTATCTTGTCATGTGGCCCTATGGAAGGGATTCTGTATGTCATCTTGTAACATGCTCTTCATACTCGTACTACACAATGGCTCTTTGAATTAACAAACTTGCGTGTCTAATATTATTTTGTGTAATAATTTTCTCTCTACTAATCAGTCTCTTTCCTGTCCTATTTTTTTCTCACTCTCTCTACATTGCAGTGCCACCTGATCATCAAAGACCAGGTGAGGAGGCTACTTTTGATAACCACATATTTTCGGTTCAACTAATTATTTTATATGCTATTCAATGAAATGAAATGTGCACAGTGGATAACATTAAATAATAAATACTGCACCTTAGTTATTAATCTACACGATTTATATTATACAATACATACATGTTTGTGGGGGTGCGCTTGTAATTAGCTCCAAACAAGGGCATTTATATGATATTTTAATCGCAACTGTGGACCCACACATAGGACTGAGGACGTCCTTGGTTCACTGATGGGTGCAATAGTTGGAAATAGTGTAAAAATGCTATTTAGAGTTGATTTCTATCGGGGTAAAGGACATGTCTTGGTTATATTTTATGTGTGTGTAAAGTCCTCGGTATGACTTTGGGATTTTGTCCCCAATTGGATAGTACATGATGCGTTAAAATTTGATATGTCCTCATTTGACAGGACTTGCGAGTGCGAGTGGGGGGTTATGTCTGTGTGATTCTTTCGAATTTTTAGATGGTGACTACTTTTAATAAAAGTCACAAAATATTTGACTCAAAACATCAATTTCTCTTTTACCAATCAGCACCAACCGGTCAGCCTCCTCCTATCATCCAATACGGCCCATCAAACCAAACTCTCGTCATCGGTACAGAAGCCATATTCTTGTGTCAAGCGTCAGGGACGCCCGAACCAACGATAGAATGGACCAATGATGGCGAACCTGTAGAGTTTAGTACCCAGAGGTATGTCAGCAGGTATGTACTATTCCACTTTTCTTCTGTATTGGATGGAAAATGGAGTAGTTTGTAGATGATGCAGTGCTAGCCTGCCGCTGCTAAGCTTAAGTATTCAACCTTAGTAACCCGCTAGTCTGTAATGTGTATCCATTTTAAAATTGATCTTTCTGAGTGTTTAAAGCAGTTTTGCTTTCAAAAACAATATGCACATTGCTCACAAAAAAGATCATCTGCACCAGGTCATAGTAGAGTTTTTGGCCTTGTTAAATCTTGATTAAAAACAAACCGGTTAGATTTCTTGCTGAACACATTGCAATATTGAGTTGTGTCTGGCTATTCGGCTAAACAGTATAAATAATATAAATTATTAAGAAAAGTAACTTTTACAAAGTCTAATCTATTAGATGCTGTTACTTTAGTTAAACTTTTATGAAGATATTTGATAACTTGCAATCTGTATTTTACTGAGCAACAAGCATCAAGTAAATCTAAGCAAACATCTTTGTTTTAGAATGGATACACTTAAGATAGTTTAAGCATGTAGTCTAAGATTATGCATTTTGTTACCAGATATTTTATAAGGAAGACAAACATGCCTAGTCTTGTTAAAATATCCACACAAAACATTCTCATTCCCATAGACTCAGTCTATTGTCCTGTATACATCGGTGTAGTGTCAAAACTTACTCTATGGTTTCTGGGGATTGTAATAATACCAGTAACCTATACAGGGTTAGATTTGTTGCACTGCATTGTGGGATAGGGAATGTGAAGTGGATGTTTTTACATAGCCACCAACCTTCATCTCAAATTAATTTAATTACTAACCCATAATCCCAAGCTTGGCAGCGATCGTAACCCAGCATGCATTTTGAATACCATTTTGAAATTGTGCGTTTTTTAAGCTTACAAACATGCATGCCACGCATGCATAAGGTGAGATTTAGGCATGTGTTTTTTATATATTATAATTGGTAAACCTGTGTGTTTTGTTACAAGACTCTTTATAGTTAGTGAAAAAGTTATTTCAGGTTTTTTGATCAATTTTACATTATTATTCTAATGTGAAGATGAGATTTGAATTTTAATTAAGCTAGTAATTAAGCCAAGGCTATTATTAGTTTATTATTTTAATTTATTTATGAACTTAAGATATAATGTTTTCATGAAGGGAATTTTGACTCCAATCATTAATATTGTCGAAGAGTTCTATTTATATCTGAAATATTTAGGTTTAGATTTGAAAGACAAGGTTAATAATTAAAAGTAAGGATAACCATTAGAAAATAAGGTGGAATAAGTATAATAATTTGGGCCGGGAAGGGGTATAATTCATCTAAATATTTTAATATTTAAAAACATTTTAGTATAGGTAAAGAAGTATGCTTGATATGCATTTAAGGTATATACAGTAGTACAAGAAAATATTGAATATATCTGTATGATTCAGGAATATAGAGATGACGTCATTGACTGACTGACAGAAAGAGATTTATCTCATCAAGTGTTCGAAATGCTACAATATATTGTTGCTTAACGTAATAATGCTTATATAACAACAACAAATAGTACTAAATGAAATATTGATTTGAAAATGTGAATTGACGTAATTGAAAAATTTAGGCTCTTAACATCAGTGTTATAAGATTATAAATAAATGAGAAGGTAATTGGAAAGTTAATTGTTATTAATTTTTTCTATTCCTTATAAGCCCATCATATTTATAGAAAAATTTCATTGATCAATTCTTTTCACAATATCAGCGACGTTATAATTGATTTTGTATGTCACCTTCAATATCGTGCAACTAACATCTGCATGTTAAGCATGGGAGTATATTTCCAAGTGTAGCTACTAGCTAACAAACAATTTCCGTTCCATTCAATATTCCATGATTATTATCAGTAGTGGTGTTGTTAAAATCTCTAAATCTAGATTCAGCATTCTAGAGTCAGGAGCACTACAGGTTGCCAGTTTACGACAGAGGGACTCTGGTGTATACAAGTGTACTGCCAGGAATGAGAATGGGGAAACACATTGGAGTGCTACATTGGATATAATAGGTAAGGTCATCAATCAGTCAATCAATTATCAATCAATCAAAGTAAACAGTCAATCAAATCAATCAATCAATCAGTAGGTCAAGCAATCAAAGTATGAGTTCCAGTCACACTATGGACCACAATGGCCTCATCCCAAAGGCACAGTTCAATAACCTCAATTAAGCAATCATAGTACAAAAAATGACCTCAAGTTGCCGAATATGAGTTTTTGTACCCAAATTTTCAAAGGTCATTCAATGAATGTACAAATGTATTGGGGTTAAATAACTGTGCCCTGATAGATGAGCATGTTGTGGATCCTAGTGTCATTTAGCTGGCCAGACGGATGGTCAGCCAGTCAATGAATCGATCACAATCAGCACGTCAGTCATCAATCTATCAATTTGTCAGTCAGTTAGTAAATCATTCTATTGATTAATATCTATCATTCAATCAAGCAATACATCAAATGGACTTTATAGAGGCCCTGCATGAAATTATCGATTGGCTCCAAACAAAGGATTTGAGCCGGTGTCCTTCACCGTAGTTATGGCGGAGTGCAGTCCATTCAATCAAATGTTGTCATCAACCTATTTGATTGTAGTGCATTTGTTATGTGTGTGAGACGAACTGTCATGGTAGATTGCAATCATGCTTTTGTTGAATGCATTTGAGTAGTCCGCCATATTTACGGGATGATACGTCACATGCAAGGCCTCTATACCACTTTTGAACAAACCAACAATATAATTATTCTTGTTTGAATTTACAAAAATTAAATTTCTTTCCTTTTCTTATTTTTCAGATAATGAAGATGATGGCCGCATCAAGGAGACACCATCACTAGGCGAATATCCCAATCCTCCCGGTCAGCCCATAGCAAGCAACATTACATTACATACTGTGAGGTTACAATGGGATGAACCAGAGAGACCCAGGGAGTCACACACTACCAGGTGGAATATCATAACGTGGATACAGATCTAGGTAAGATGCTTTCAGGTGAGCAGCAAAATGCTCTCCTCTCCTGGTGATATTTCGGGAGAGCTGTTGTAACAAATCACAATGTGGACACAGATCTAGGTAAGATGCTTTCAGGTGAGCAACAAAATGCTCTCCTCTCCTGATGATATTTCGGGAGAGCTGTTGTAACAAATCACAATGTGGACACAGATCTAGGTAAGATGCTTTCAGGTGAGCAGCAAAATGCTCTCCTCTCCTGATGATATTTCGGGAGAGCTGTTGTAACAAATCACAATGTGGACACAGATCTAGGTAAGATGCTTTCAGGTGAGCAACAAAATGCTCTCCTCTCCTGATGATATTTCGGGAGAGCTGTTGTAACAAATCACAATGTGGACACAGATCTAGGTAAGATGCTTTCAGGTGAGCAACAAAATGCTCTCCTCTCCTGATGATATTTCGGGAGAGCTGTTGTAACAAATCACAATGTGGACACAGATCTAGGTAAGATGCTTTCAGGTGAGCAACAAAATGCTCTCCTCTCCTGATGATATTTCGGGAGAGCTGTTGTAACAAATCACAATGTGGACACAGATCTAGGTAAGATGCTTTCAGGTGAGCAACAAAATGCTCTCCTATCCTGATGATATTTCAGGAGAGCTGTTATAACAAATCACAATGTGGACACAGATCTAGGTAAGATGCTTTCAGGTGAGCAACAAAATGCTCTCCTCTCCTGATGATATATCAGGAGAGCTGTTATAACAAATCATAATGTGGATACAGATCTAGGTAAGATGCAGTCAGGTGAGCAACAAAATGCTCTCCTCTCCTGATGATATATCAGGAGAGCTGTTATAACAAATCATAATGTGGATACAGATCTAGGTAAGATGCAGTCAGGTGAGCAACAAAATGCTCTCCTCTCCTGATGATATATCAGGAGAGCTGTTATAACAAATCATAATGTGGATACAGATCTAGGTAAGATGCTTTCAGGTGAGCAACAAAATGCTCTCCTCTCCTGATGATATTTCGGGAGAGCTGTTATAACAAATCATAATGGGACATAGATCAAAAGATGCTTGACAGATTTGAAGATTGATGGTGAGCAACAAACTGCTCTCCTTACCTAATTATATTTAGGAGAGTTACCAGGAGAGCTGCCTGGTCAGGATGCCATTACAATTGTGCATTGTTTGTTGTCAGTATTAAGAAGAGCTATGATTCACACTCCTATGGCGTTTGAGGAGTGCTATAAATCGCTCTCCTTACAAATGAAGCACTGCTTAGAATGTTTTGCGACTCCTTAGTCAGTTTTCAGAGGATCAAGGAGTTGGTGTGGATCATCTTTAGCATCCACTATATGCTCATCTATCAGGCCACAGTTCTTTAACCCTAATACATTTGTACATTCATTGAATGACCTTAGAAAATTTGAGTACAAAACTCTCATACTCTGCAAGTTGAGGTCAAATTTTACACTATGAGTGTTTAAGTGAGGTTATTGAACTATGCCATTGAGATTGGGATGAGGCCATTGTAGTCCATAGTGTGTGGTGGTCAATTTCTCTGTCTTAGAAATTTGATAGTTAACAGAATTCTAACAAACATTTGTATCAAATTCTTACAGGTTGGCATGTAATAAGCAGGAACGTCCAGGGAACCAATTACTTGGTGCAGAATCTGCAATCAGAACAGACATACCTGTTTCTTGTCAGAGCCGTCAGTAACAAAGCTGTAGGACTGCCCAGTCGATTATCAGATCCTGTTTTAACCATAGGTAATGTTTTATTTGAATGTTGAAGGGCTGAGAAGAAGAGGGGTTCATGTGAGAAGACCCCTTCAGCAATAGCTGCCAAGTGATATATTAGTTGATAGATAATGCAGATATTGTCAAAATGTCTATAGGGCAGCTATTGCAGATAGGGACATCTTGGGGGCAATGGGATGAATGGATTTCAGCAATAGTCTGCTTGATTGCTGGGCATGATGATGATGATAATAACCTGATCAAATTGTGTCACATTTACTTGTGCTTTTAAGACACAAAACATTTGCCACCATAGTAACTATATGATTACTGGGTTGTTGATCGTTGGAGGGTTTGACCCTTTTCATCTCTTGTTTGGTCTAATTAATATGTGTTAGCAGTAGTGTTATTAAATGCTTTTGATGAACTCATGGAATTTGTTTTACATTTTGGCTTAATACAGAAGTGACCGAGGTGGCACCAACCATTGAGCAAATTTTAGCAGAAACCAGACCAAGAATAACAAGTGCAATACCCCTAAGTCAAGCTGCAATCAAAATTGTGTGGGAGGTAAGTCATGACCTTTACTCTGAAAGATTGACCTTTCAACCCTAAGTAGTTGACCTTTCGACCCATTGCAACCAGGCCAAGAATAATGTTACGAGTACTACTTGACTCAAGGATATAGGATTATACAGGGTACATCACAATAACAAGTACAATACCTAAGTCAAGCTGCAAATAAGTTGTGTGGTTATTATGTTGACCTATAATATGAAAGATTGTTGAGTAGTTGACCTCTTGACTCCTTAGCTCTTAGTAGCTTGAGAGGTCAGTCTTCTTTTGTCATTAAACATTTCAGACCCAAAATGAGTAATGAGCCGTAATACCTAGGTTAGGTTGCAACAGAATTGTGTGAGAATCTGTGAGGTTGACCTTTCACCCTTTGAGGTTGCTCTGTGAGGTTAACCTTTTGACCTTTCAAGTGAAGAATACAAGTGAAGTAATTAGTTCACTGATGTTTTACAGGAATATTTCATTGATATTTTTAATGTACTAGTTACTGTATTCATCAGTTCCAAAAGCTAATCATGTTGTTTTTGCTTTTGATTTTTAATCACAGGTGGAGGAAAACCGGGACGCCGTGGAGGGGTATTTTGTCAAGTACAAGCCCCGCTACAGCGACCATAGTTTCAGCAGTATGGAAGTTGTAACGGGATCCACCAGTAACCGCATCTTGACCGGATTGGAGCCTGCCAAAGAATACCTGGTTATAGTACAACCATTCCATGGCAAGATTGAAGGACCTGACTCAGAACCTGTTTCAGTTAGGACCTTGAGTGATGGTGAGTGAAATAAAAGATTATTCAAAGACAGGCTTTTATTTTTGAAAGTTGAAGGAGAGCTAAACATTGCTCTCCAGAGAATGTGTAGGAGAGCTGAGTGAAAGAGAGATTCAAAACATGGCTCTCCTGACACTAAGATCCACAGCATGCTCATCTATCAGGGGCACAGTTCTTTAACCCCAATACGTTTATTCATTCATTGAATGACCTTTGAAAATTTGGGTACGAAAACTCATACTCTGCAACTTGAGGTCAAATGTTGCACTATGATTGTTTAATTGAGGTTATTGAACTATGCCATTGGGATGATGCCATTGTGGTACATAGTGTGAGATTGTTTAAGAGAACTGTCAGGAAAGTGGTTTAAATTGCATTTCATAGTCTTGGCCAAAAAAAAAAATTTCAGATTAAAAAAATTAATTTTGGCATATCCGGAATTGGACGACGACATTTCTCATAAAAAAAGGGCCGGATTTATTTTCAGGAAATTTACCAATACTTGAAAATGGCATAATGATAATTTTGTCACTTGGAAAAAAAATTATGATTTGACATTTAAATACTGACTATTTCAATGCAAATTGGTAATCAAAACTCAACTTTCAATTTGCAGGAAGCGAACTGGAGGAATCTTCTGGTCCTATAAACGGAGTCTTGAAGGAGAAACTGGACACATGTGGAATTGCTATAGTTAAATTTCAAGCCATGGGACCCTATACACTCAAAGTGTCATGGGAGGTAAGTTGTTAAAATCATGTATTGTATGGTGGGATATATTTAGCAAATAATTTTGTTCTTAATGTTTTAGATCATAGATATGTTACCATTAAAAATGAAGAATTTCCACCCAAATGTAACTTTGCAATAAGTTTTGAGCAAGTTGATTATTTTGTTGAGTACCAATACCATTTTAAAGACATCAATCCATGCCAATGTTATGTTGTTTCAGGTTGAGCGCTACAGTGCATACATCGATGGCTACCATGTCAGATTCTGGCCCGGTAGGAACAACGAGGAGTTCTCCGTTGAGTCAGTGAGCACTGATGGCAGGACGGATGCAGTACTTCATTCTTTGGCACCATGGACAGAATACACCGTAGCGGTACAACCATTCAAAGATAGATTTACTGGGAAATTTAGTGAGGAGGTTCATGTGAGGACATTGGAAGATGGTGAGTGTGCTGGTGTTTTTCTATTGGAGTTTAAAAAAAGAGCTCCATTTAATAGATATTTCAAGACATTCAACAGGTCCTTTATATGACCTAGACAAAAATTGTTGTGTTGGACCCAAATGAAAACAAATCAAGTGATTTTGGCTGTCAGAACACTTTTTGTAGATAATAATGGTACATTGTATAATACCTACTTAAGTTTTACTAAAAAACAAATGAAATTACTTCAATATTAATTCCTTATTTCATGTTTTCACTTTTTGGAATTATAATTATGAATGAAGTGTTTTGGGAGTTCAAAACACCAGTGGATCAGAAGGTGAAAAAAATGACATAATCAAAGATGTGGGTTACTGTTTCAATTCTAAACTGCAGATACTTTCTGAGAATCAAATGATTCCCACAAGACTCCTTTACAAGATATGACAATTAACAAATATTTTGTTTCTTTTTCATTCCCAGTACCTAAAGCAGCTCCAATCAAAGTAGAAGCCAAGAGCCATAACTCTACCTCCATCCACATCAGTTGGTTACCAGCACCACCAGGTACCATCCCAGGTATCCTCCTTGGTTACCATGTCTATTGCCTTGGTAACACATCATCCCAACATCAGAACAGGTCTACTGATAACACCAGTCTGGATCTGACTGTTGATGGGCTACAACCAGGGCGCATGTATAGGGTACAGGTAGCTGCGTATACACAGGTGGGGACAGGACCACCTAATAAAGTACTCTATGTGGTACTACCAGAAGGTAAGCTGTGGGGTATTTCTTCTTCTCATATAAAAATGGAACATAATTTTTCATAGACTGATGCCCTCAGTCATCTCCGGGAGTCATCTATGTTCTGGGTTGATGACTCAGATATGGTGCTCACTTTCTCTAAACTGGATGTTCTGAATCTGTGCAGTTGTGTCCAAGCTAATCTTTTGACCATGTTTATTTTTTGATACATATTTTTAGAACCTTCATCTTGTAATACTGTCATGCTGGTCCTCGACACAAGTCAACAGCAAATATTTTTCCTAAGTCTGGTACTTTTTTGAAAGTTTGATTTTGACACTAACAAATTGCAGATTTCAATTGAAATAGCCCATTATAAATGCATTAAAACAACTAGTATTTAATTTGATGTCAATTTGCAACTAAAAGAGAATTTTTGTTTCTGTTTTTCTTTCATCAGCAGATGAGGTTGGCATGATATCATCTCCGTATTCTGCTTTTCTCTTGAACAAGAAGTATATTATCATCATGAGCATTGGTATAATCATGCTTGTGATCTTCATCACTTGCATTGTATTTGTATATAAAAGATACAATAAACCTAAACAGGCTTCACCTACTAATAAAGGTAAGATAATAATGATGAACAGAAGGAAGAAGATGAGTAGGAACATGATAATATGGATGAAGTGGAGGAACAGGAGAATGAGGATGAAGAACAGGAGGACCAAGATGATGAGGTTGATGTGATGATATTGACATGATGATGGAAATGGTAGTGATTATGACATATTGTCATAATCACTACCAGCAGATGATGATATTAATAGTGATGATGATAGTTATGTAGAATTTGATACTTTTACTAGATATGATAATGATAAATTTTGATGAATGGATGATGAAAAGAACAATGACAATTTGAATATTATAATGGTATATTTATAGTTATGATTATGATAATACAGATGAAAACAAGTGAGTAATGTTATTACTAACTCTAATTGTAATGATGATACATCAAAGTTTGCAAGTCACACAGGTCCTCTTGATAGTAAGCCTGAAATTGAAGTAACATCTCTCTTATTCTTATTGCAGCTACAATTAGCAGAGACAATGCAGCTGTTCAAAACATGTAAGTTGACTTATTTTCTCTTATGAGTTGAAATGACTAATACTAACCAAAAGGGGGACAAAGAAGAGGTTTGGCCTCTTCTGACATGCTTGAAAGATTTGTGAATGTGACCCAATGTTACTTTTAAAGTGTCATTCAAAGTGAACCAGAATGACGCTTTTAACCCCACTGGCTTCTTACAAGTATTTTGATTGGCTACTAAGAGAGCTATATCATGTATTGAGCCAATCAAAGAGCCGGGTCAAAGAGATGGTAAGAATAGTCAGTAGGCAGAAGTGGTTTATGCTAAAAAGTGCTAAGAGATCTAAAAGCTGTATTTTGATTGGTTACTCAGAGGATTATATCATGTAATGAACCAATAGGGGGCACTGTATATGAATGGCCATGGGGTTGAAGTGTCAGTTAAAGTGAACCAGAATGACACTTTTAATTGCTATCGTTGACCATACTAAATTGAATCAAATTGTTGCATTAACAGAATTAATACTACTTACTCAAAGTTAATGATAAAATAACACCATGTTAAAATAATTCACAACATAACTTTGTTAAATGTAACCTTTATTTTCTATTCCTGCATCAATAGGCCCTGTCTCGGAGGCCAATTAAACACAAACCAAAGCAGTAATCATCAAGTTTGGACGGATCAAACATGGCCGCCACCTCACAACTGTCAAGACAACAAGTGCACTCACTATGGTAACAACCGGGGTTGTATGACAACGGCGTCATGCTGTAATGGCAAGGGTTCATTGACCGATACGCTGGATAAAAACCAGTTCCTCTACCCTAGTTGGGCCGCTACGGGTGCACCGCACATGTGGCAGCAGTACTCCACATATGGTGCGCTTTGCTCTTATTAATCACTCCTTACACACTAATTTGCACTTACTGGGTAATGAAATCATGTCTGAATATACAACATAAATTGTTCTAATCAAGATAACAAACAATGAATTTGATACCAATGAATATACACTCTTAAATTAATCTACAGATTTGATCAAAATCATATCCAATTTGAATGAAAGTCGGTCAAATTTGAATGAAATTTGGTCAAATTTGAATGAAATTTGTCAAATTTGACTGGAATTTGATAAAATTAGACACAATTTTGGTTTAAATTTGACTGGAAAATCATGTGAGATATTATTTTACTAAATACCAAGTTCATGTTGAGAGTGTACAATAAACTAGTAATATCAAAAACAGATTATTTATCCCATTTGGACATGATTTCGTTACCCATAATACATCTTATGCTTATCATACAAAAAAGTCACTATGGGTTGTTTTAAATTCAGATTGAATTGATGTGGAGAATCAGATGTGATGTTTCACTAGTGTACGAGTCTGCTTTTCTCACACTGGGAATTGTGCTTTATTTTTGCCATTAACTGTTAATTATTACTGCTTAATTTACTTAGAAATTATGTCTTTTTATTTTGAAGAACTCTAATGATAAGCATTTGATGTTTTTGCATGCTTTTACCATGTGCATTGCTTATTTGGGCTATTCAGGTTGAAACCCATACACCCTGCCATGGAAGATACAACCTTAATCTCCCACACAGATGGTGTGAATTTCATGACTTCCATGGGGTGTATGGATTTCAACTGAAATAGCCCTTATAAATGTTCACTCTACTAATACTCTCTTTATTGCAGCTTTTATGTTTTTTGATTTATTATATGCAACAATTTAAGTTCTTGATCAAATATGATTTTTTACTAATGCAAAGTACACTGATAAAAAATATACATTTCTTGCAATCAACAGTACGTCAGTTTGATTGATTGTAATTGGAATGAAGTTATGAACATTTGAAATGATTTGATAAGAATGTGATTTTATTTAACTCTTCTAATTTAGCATGCTCCAAATGGCAGTTTGTAATTACTGAGAGATATTGATAATACCATCCATTATTATTTTTGAGTATTTTATGCATACAATTAACAAACTTAATTCAAGCATGCCAGCAAAACACTAACATACCCATTTTCATTTTGCACAAAGACACATAGGCCTAAGACTAATGCAAAAATTTGCCAAGCTAGGATTAATAAGATTTACCATATGCAATTTGATATTACTGCTCTGCGTTCTAGCCATGCGCTTCAATGGAAAAAGTTCAAGTTTTGAGATATTTTCTCAAAATATCAAGAGCTATTATAAGAACCACCGAATCAATACTAGGCTTGTTTGTACTCATTTTAATGCATTTTTCATGCTGATTCCAAATATGGTCATGAAAATTTACATTTCTGAAATTTTGAAATTTTGAATTTTTGAAAAAAATTGTCGTCTGCAGTCGACACTAACGTGGAGAGAATTAAAACTTACACACTTAAATAATTAGGTCATATGTGCACATTGTTTAATGAGCACTTTTCATAGCTATGGAGTGGGCAGTATCGATGTGCACATAGGCGGGACAACATCTCAGGTCTACCCACAAAGGCTTATGTGATTTACCCAAAAAGTCAATTCAAAGTTTATTTTGAGTGGCACCAACACAATAAATCATGATTTGGGTTAGGATTAGGGTTTGGATTAAGATGAGATTAGGGTTAAATTTGAGATTGGCATGGTGTAAAGTTGCACCATATTTAGGTGTGCAATGATCAAAGCCTGATAAGAATACATTGCAACAATCAACACAAAAAGAAAATTAATTTTGATGCTTCATTTTTGTTAAAAGGGATATAATTCCAAATGTCACCATTATATTGTTTCACTGTTTTTAATTTTCTAACACTTGCACAAAAATGTTATCCATGTTAACTGCTTACAACTAACTGCCTGCACAATGCACAAAATGCTTATTATATTAGCACATGCTTTCATGGCCAAATAGCCCACCAAAATGTCCATCAGGGTGCAGAATTCTGAAGGGTTAACATAACCAAAGTGTTAGTAAGGTGCAGATACATACATATTTAATTCTGTCATGGCATGCTTTCATAATTTCATGCATAACATGTTATAGTCATTAGAAAAGCAAAAACATAAAAAAGTCATGCATAATAGAATGCAATTTTTGGTCAATTTATGCTTTGTTTTAGATATATAAAAAAAGGTCAGTAGTACCGTCATCCATATTATTTCATGTACTAATTCAACCCTCATTCAAATCTAACAGAAGCAGTTGGAACTGGTTTTTCTCGGTCCAGTATGGGATCAAATATGGTTAATTTATCTTGCAATTAAAATAAATAATTTCATGTAGTAAATTAAGTTGTTCCTTGATATGCTCAATACCCAATTTATAAATTTGAAATCAAATAATTATGAAAAATATCATTATGCTAAAATTAAGTACCTCTTTTTACGTAGCTCTAATGTAAGACAGTGTGATTTTGATCATACTAATGTTGATGTGTCATTATATGTTGATGCACTACTGACGGTGTTTCACAAGTAGTGGTAGAAAGATTTTTATTGGTAGTTTTACTAGTTGATCATTATTTGTGTGTAAATGAACAGCACATGATAATTGTAATATACATGTCAAGACAAACTACACAATATCTCATGTTTATAAACATCATGATATGCAGCATAACTTATGATAAGACTCTTATTAAGAGTGAACGAAACAAGCTTACAAGCTTTCATAAAATATTTTATTTAAGCTTTCATCCCAGTAAGAAAAATCAAATCAGTAGACAGAGTTTACTTCTTAAACCTAGTCAAATTGATTCTAACCTGGTTTTGCATTTGTATTATTCTTAAAGCTTACATGCCAGTGAGAAGAATCAGTAGACAGAGTTTACTTCTTAAACCTAGTCAAATTGATTCTAACCTGGTTTTGCATTTGTATTATTCTTAAAGCTTACATGCCAGTGAGAAGAATCAGTAGACAGAGTTTACTTCTTAAACCTAGTCAAATTGATTCTAACCTGGTTTTGCATTTGTATTATTCTTAAAGCTTACATGCCAGTGAGAAGAATCAATAACCAGAGTTTACTTCTTAAACCTAGTTAAATTGATTCTAACCTGGTTTTGTATTATTTGTATTATTCTTGTAAACCCACAGCTGATCCTGAGGCAACTAAACACCCCTACCCACCAAATCTTCAGTCACAGGAAAGCAAAGAAACACAGGATACACAAAGCAGCAGATTCTGTGGCTCCAACCCTACTCTGTCAACTTTCCATGGCTCTATATCAAGACAAGGGTAGGTACACACCTCATTAGTCATTATGACACAGTGGGCTATTCTGTTTAAATTCCACACTCCCCCTGTGGAAGATTTGGGAAACATCTTCCACAGAGGGAGAATGAATTTCATTACAGAATGAACACATTAGCAGCTCCATTTGAAACTCACTCTCACTCTGTGGAAGATTCAGGTTGAATCTTTCTCAATGGGTGCATGAAATTCAAATGGAGCTGCTCCTTCCATTTGAAATTCATACTCCCCCTGTGGAAGATATTTCCAAAATCTTCCACAGGGGTAGTGTGGATTTTAAATGGAATAGCACAATGTATAACATATCAGAATGGTATTAAATATCTGTTTCTGCACTATTTTGCAAAAAGACCTTTCGCACTGGCTTATTGCTGGTCCTGATTATCCCGTAAAAGAACTATGTCAAGCCCATGTCACACGATGCTACACAGCTTGTTCGGCAAATGAGGTGTGATGATGACATGATTCAATCAGTTAGCCAATCAGAACTCCACTTTATGTTTATACTGTAAAAGTACCAAATCAGGCAGTGAGAAGGGTCCTTGTAAAATACTGTAGAAGTGGAAGAGGGGCTTAGGGGTAAAAACTAGGCCTATTTTACAGATTTACTAAGGGATGGTTGCACCTCTCCCCATCCCCTGCCCCAACCCATTAGCACCATAATAATATCAGTGTATCTTTCTCTCTCACTCTTCCCTAATTCCCTTATTTCCTTTCCTTTTGTCTCTACCTCTCCCATCTTCCCCTTTTCCGCTTTCCATGGCTATATCCAGACAAGGGTAAGTACACACTTCAATAGTCAATTTGTTGTTGTTCATGACAAATGTATTGTTTAAAAAAATATTAAATGGCTTTTAATAAGCTCAAGTAATTGTTCTCTTTCTTCCTTTATACCATACCATTTCCATTATCTTTTCAATTTGACTACCTTTCTCTTCGCTCCTCCTTTCTCTCTATTTTTCCTCTACTTGGAATACTCTGATATAAAATGCTTACTCTATAATACTCTACTCTTATTCTCCTTTACTACTCTACTCTGCTCTACCCCAGTCTTACTCTATTCTTATTTAATTACTCGACTCGATTCTACTCTGCTTTATCTAGTCTACTCCATCTTTGTCAGACTATAAATTTTAACAATTTGTAATAATATTAATATATTCGTTTTCTTTTTGTCACTACAGGAAAGTTATCCTTACCAAGCCCTCACCATGCAGTACACCCGAATACGCCATTGTTGAAAATGATGAATACATGAGCCAACATACCAACTCTCTACCTCATAACAAATGTCCCAACCACCCTGAGGGCGCTGTCATCACAGTAATGCCACAAGACCCAGTACCATATGCATCAGCGACGCTATTCCTGGCACCAAATATGCGCGAATACATGGCACATAGGAATAAATGTCAAGAAAACAGCGCAGATAGTAGATGTTCAAGTCGACTTAACAGTAGCCGTGTTGATTCCGGGATGTATGGAGATATTGAAAATATGGCATATAGCGGAAGCGGTGGGTCGTTGCCTGGACACAAGCCACCAGGCATGATGGGTAAGTGCATGGCTTTCTTTATAATTGCAGTCAAGGAACTGAACACAAGACCTCTTGGTGGTAAAAAAATACTGTAAATGTAAACATTTTCTCAAGAATAATTTTTTGCACTTTTAATGCCAATTATGAGAATTAGCCATTCTCAGCTTCCTTCCTTAGACCTTTCACAAAGGAATATATTTATGTGATCTTATTTGTGTGGTAGTGGCATGGAATGGGAAAAGCACAAACAAAGGTATCTGGTTTCCATGTGAAGCAAAATACAGATTTTCAGCTTCAGTTTTGGGTTTTTTAAGGATGCCTTCCAACGGGTTGTTTATCAGTGTTTAATATATATCTTAAATGATTTAGCTAAAAGTTTTATAATGCCAATAGGGATGCTTTCCACAGTTAAAGGAAATTTATTACTTGATGTAATGATCTCACTTGTAAAGATTAGCCGAAAGAGTTAAACTTTCTCTTAATTGGAATCTGTCAAGGAGACTACCTTCCACTGGATAACATTTTCAAAATAAATCAAATAAAAATAAGTTGATGCTTATTATTTCTTATTGTATTTTTCAGATCCTCCCCTGTCATGTCTATCTGAGTATGCTACTGTAGGACACAGTGACTCTGGCAACAGCACAGGTACAGGTATAACCCAAAACCCCTCTTTGTTTTATACATTAGAATAGTGGAAAGTCATGTCTTCCCATGATGCATTGCTGAATTGTACCAAATCACACATGGAACTTTGCTATACATTGTTAAATATAATGGTTATTGCTCATGGAATATCAAAAAAGTAAATGATACATATTACAACAATTATTGCAAACAGCAATTGTCGTAACGTTTCAAAATGACATATTATGCTGTGATTTATAGGTAGATTGCAACAATGCATGGTGGTAAGGCAAGATACTCTGCTGTTTATATTAGTATGTAGTGAAAATATGAGAGTGTCATAGATTGGTGGGAGTTACTAGTAGTCCCTGTCTCTGCACAGTATGTGCCACCCTAATGAGAGAGTGTATGTAGTGGCAGCAACGTACAGGTAAACCCAAGTTTTACCCCTCTTTGTTTTATACATTAGTATGTAGTAAAAAAATAGAGAAGTAAAATGAAAGAATGGAAGCAGGAAGAAAAAAAGAAACACTCACTCATTTTCTTCACTTGATTTAATTCCAGATGAAAGAGGAAGCCGGAGGAGATTTAAAATTCATGGAGGATTATCAAACAATCATCCTGTACGCAATTGGAAGGAGCTACTTCCCCCACCCCCAGAGCAGCCCCCTACTGATATAGACTCACCTCCTTCGTCACCGGACTATCCTTGCCCAGCGATCACATACTCTGCACACGGAACTCCAAACTGCTGTCAGTCTTCCAACACATGCCCCAGCGGCAGTTGTCATGACATGCACTGTCAAGATGTGGTGGCGCTGTCCATGCCACGAGACAAGGCGCCGTTACCGCCACTGCGACAGCACCATTCAATGTCTCCCGAGTTCACGGGGGAGACGGCAGGACTATTGCCAGCCAATGGGCAGCATCCTAATAGTAATAGTATACATGGCTCCAAAGGAGCCATACAAGAACATGTTATGCCAAATAATTTATCTTCTCACCAAAAAGAACTGCATATGGAGCAGACAGTTCCGTTGCTAAGTAACCTACCCGATAGAACGGGCGGTGATACGTTAGCAACGAGACAGGTATTTGAGGATCCCAGACATGAGCAACTGGGTAAAGAACTCTTGGAATTTAATGATGAAATGTCGCAGAGTGAGATGTGTACGGATAATGAGGAGGAAGGAGGGGAGGATAGGACAGATGCATGCACACATTTGTCAAATGGACATGATACACAAAATGGTAAGTCTCTATGTTAATAATATCTGGATTTAACTAGAAAATTAATACTGGTTATATTTTACAGGTGTTAGTAGCTAGTACAGTAGCATGATGTATGATGTAATGAGATAAAATGCATATTGAAGGGATGTCGGTAAATTTAATTTTGAGATAATAATGAAAGCCATTAGGTTATCAGCTTGCTATAACCTGGAAATTGGTTAACAATACTAATTTGAAAATTGAAACCCATATCTTGAAAGAAGCTCTTTCTGGCTTGTTGATGAGGATTTTATGTGGTTATATTCCAAATATGACCAAAATGTGCTGCATTGACAAAATTCAGATACTATGAGGATCAAAGTGTGTTTAATTTTGGCTTGTACAAAAACTCTTTCCTTTTTAGGCATAAACATTTGGGAGGTCAGAAAGATTATCTGTTCTGTGTCATGCAGTGTCATAGCCAAGGGGGTTGAGGGAAAGCCGTACCCCTGTGTGAAGTCTTACGCCCCTCTTGCCCCACCCACCTATGGGATCCCGACTGCCCTGATATTTAAGATTTTAGGCCTTTTTGTACTATTTAAAGATCCCTTGTCCCCCTTCCACCCACGAAATGTTAAGTTGCAGTCTGCTCTGGTGTGGCATGTTGCTTGGAGAATTTATATCTATTCCCATAACTGTTCCCTGTATTTTATTTCTGTGCTACAAATACCAGATCAGGAATGAATCATGCTTAGTTATTGATCAGTAAGTTGTAAATTGCGAAGTGCTATTCCAGTTAAAATCCACACTACCCCTGTGGAAGATTTTGGAAATATCTCTCACAAGGGGAGTATACATTTCAAATGGAATTAACACATTAGGCAGCTCAATTTGAATTTCATACACCCTGTGAGAAAGATTCAATCTGAATCTTCCACAGAGGGAGGGTGAGTTTCAAATGGAGCTGCCTAATGTGTTAATTCCATTTGAAATGCATACTCTCCCTGTAAAAGATATTTCCAAAATCTTCCACAGGGGTAGTGTGGATTTTAAATGAAATAGGCCATTGTGGTTGTTTGAGAGGTGTTTTAACATACACTACCAGTTTGTTTGTATACTTGTGCATATATAATATATATATATTTGTATATTTGTTAATTAACATTGTATAATTGTATTGTATTTGTTGTTTTTTGTTTTGTAGGTATTGCCAATGGTCATAGACCACCTCCATATCTCCCTGATGTAAATACAAATAAAGGAGAGGTAGATACAGATAATGAAACAGCTAGCATATGTACAGGTATGAGCAATCAATAAATCAATCAATCAATCACCCAATCAATCAATCAACCAATAAGTAGTGACCAACAACAAAATTGATCAATGTACAGTGATGGATCCAGGTTTTAAATAATGATGACAACTACAGGGCTGAGGAGTTATTAGGACACCAAGATTTTCCAAATTGGGCTGATTTTGCATGATTTTGACAAAAATATGGAGAGGGAGCTTGTACCCCCTAAAAACACTGGATATGGTACTGATGTAGTTACTATAAAAATAATCTCTATTGCACAGGCAAATAATAAACACGTTGGAAATTCGCAAGCTCTCTATTGCTGCAGTTGTATTTGAAAAGTCCTGTAAATTAACTAATTACTCCTATTGAATTCAGCCCTTATATCCTTTTTAAGTTTCAAAGTTCTTTATATTATATATTTGATGTCCCTTTGTTTCAATTGTAACCATGTAAACTAACAAAGTTGCTTAATTAACATTGTACCCTTGTCTCTCGTTTGTTAACATACCCAGATTCCATGCTAGCAACGTGGGACTCTGTAAATGGTAGCACCAATAGTAGCGCCCGTAATAGCTGTGCTAGTCTCAGTTCAGAAGGCTCGTTTTTTACTAACGCAGATTTTGCAAGCGCAGTCGCAGCAGCTGCCGAGCATGCTGGGATGCAAGTAACGGCAGGATCACAAGCTGCAAATCAAAGACCAGGTTGGTAATAAACTGGGAATTTTTAACCAATGTTGGATTATCTATGAGAAAATTAATTGTTGGGTAAAATTGGTTGTGTTATTTTCAATGGAATGCTCTTTTACCTGACAGTTAATTCTTTGTATGCTGGTCATAGGCTTCATAAGAAGTATCAAATTTTGAGATATTTTCTCAAAATATCAAGAGCTATCTAAAGAATTACTGAACCAATACTAGGCTTGTTTGTACTCATTTTAATGCATTTTTCATGCTGATTCCAAATATGGTCATGAACCAATACTAGGCTTGTTTGTACTCATTTTAATGCATTTGTCATGCTGATTCCAAATATGGTCATGAAACAATACTAGGCTTGTTTGTACTCATTTTAATGCATTTTTCATGCTGATTCCAAATATGGTCATGAAAATGCTCAATGCCAGGAACTTGTCATCTGCAGTTGACACCTGCATGGAGAGGATTAAGTTGGTCATGGTTGGATTAGTATTGGATTATCCAGTTGGAGTCAAAACAAGATCAAATTAAGATCAGAAAATCTGATTCTATGATTTTTGTAAAATGAACAGATGATTGTACTCCCAATTTGTTGGTATTTGAGGATACAGAGTCAATGACTACAATGAAAATGTGTTAGCATATGCTGTGATAAACTTTTCTTTCAATTCATTGGTAAATGTGGGCACAGTAGCCTTTTATTTCTTTTGGAAATTCCATCCATTACATGGAAGTCACAGTGGCTTAAGAATTAGATTCCCTGGACCGGTTCCTACGCCTATGGAAGAGTCTCTAGAAATGTAATTTTTAACAAATATTTCACCACCTAACCCTAAAACTGGTATGTTAACTTTTTAATTTTGTATTTCACCCTTGTTTCCTATGGTCAATGGTTTATTCAGAATGAATTTTGCTTGTACTTAACAAGTAGATTACACTAAAGTCCTTTGATATATTGTCAGTTTTATTATGTCTTTGTCATTTAATATTAATTTGTTGGTAATTGTTTTGGTACTTTTTATTGTTGGGATCTTCAAAAATAAGTTAATATTAAATGTTGTGCAATATTGAATTACATGTTTTTTCCTTTGTTAGTACTGTTGATATCAGATATGTTACACATAAAAATGTTAATCATGTGACTTATGTTAACCAATCAGACCACAAATGTATAAAATTCGTAAAATGAATCAACTGTTAAGCCAAACATTTTTAATTTGTCTGTTTTTGTTGTTCAATTACAGCCAAGCATCCCAAGCCAACAACCGGATCACCGCAGGTCAAAGGTCGTTCCATAGTAATTCTGACCCTACCGCGCCGCTAAGCACCAACAAACAACCACCGCCACCTGTAGCAAAGAAACCATCGGAAAAAGGTATAACGGTCACGGTCAATGGATTAAATAGTTTAATGGATTACGGGTTGTTATAACAAAACGTCAGCCAAATTTTATAGTTAATCAAAAAGAAATTAGATGTGTAAAACACAAAACAAATTATATCTTGCAATTATGTAAATATGGGGTCAAAGGATGTTCCTATAGTAATTTTGGTGTAAGTTTTTTTGCAAGAACAAAAGTTAGACATGCAAAATTATGGGGCTGTACAATAATACTCTTGAGAAATATGAAGTAAAATCAAATACATGAATGTATTGAAATGTGAACTTTGTGAAGCACACTAGGGCTATTCCAGTTGAAATCCATACACCCCTATGGAAGACATGACCTTAATCTTCAACACAGGAGTGTGAATTTCAAATGGGGTTACCTGAATGGGTGACTCCATTTGAAATCTACACCTCATGTATGGAAGACTAAGGTCATGTCTTCCACAGGGGGTGTAAGGATTTCAACTGTAATAGCCCTTTGTAAACCAGAAATGCAATCATAATGTGCACATCAAAAATGCAACGAAAATCTTATGTTTATTTCACATCTCAAATAGAACAGAGTATACACTATGGACCACAATGGTCTCATCCCAATGGCATAGTCCAATAACCTCAATTAAACAATCATAATGTAAGGTTTGACCTCAAGTTACAGAGTATGAGATTTTGTTCTCAAATTTTCAAAGGTCATTCAATGAATGTGCAAATGTATTGGGGTTAAAGAACTGTGCCCCTTATAGATGAGCATGTTGTGGATCCTAGTGATATATGTGATGTGGTCTGATTCAGTCAGGCCAAAGACAGCAATTGGGAAAGTGAGAAAATCAAAAAGAAAATCAGGCATATTATAAAAGCTTGTTGCAACCAAGAAAGCTTTGTAAGGATCTCAACAATGGCATATTTTGTTACGGATCACAATGGTGATGATATCAGCGTTTTCAAAGAAAGGCATTTCTCCTTTGGCCTGGTTTTATTGGATCATGTCACATATTTGCATGTTGTTAAAGAGGAAGCCCCACCAGAGCAGTTCTTCTTGAGTGAATCAAACCTGCCTGGTTATAGTCATTCTCAATTAATCAGTGACAAAAAAGGTTATCTCTGAATTGACGGATATAATATGTATCTATTAATGACAAAAGGTTCTATTTGATGAAATTTTTGCATCAATTAGCACCTGTCAAATTCAGTTTAAACATCCTTGTCACTGATTAATTTGATACCCAGGCAGGTATGGTGCACCCCAGAAGAACTGCTCTGATGGAGCTTCCTCTTTAAAATAAATTTGTCTCCATATTTGTATGTTAGAGTTTGTTATTGCTTCATATTCATTGTCATCATGCTGTGTTATGTGTCATTGTCACTTTCCGTCATCATATGTGTCAAAACATACCATCCAAAAGGGTGATTGTTTTAGACCCAGTCGCTTTCTTAAAAACCGAGTTCTTGATCGATACACTCGTTTGCTATATGTCATATCCATTTCTTTGCCAAGCACTTCCAAATAGCAAACATCAAATGTTTGCTAAATTGCACCATACACATCCTATTCATCCTCAGCACACAAAAAGCTTTTCCAAATAGCAAACTTCTAGTATTTGCTATTTTTGCACAGCAGTATCCCATTTCTTCCTATAGCACTGTGAAATGTTTCAAATAGCACACTTTATGTATTTGCTATATTGCATTGCAAATACCCATTTCTTCCCATGCACTGTGAACATCTTAAATAGCGCACATTAAGTATTTGCTATTTTGTAGCATAAATCTTCATCTTGCTTAGCACTATTTTCCAGCTTTTTCCAAATAGCTTACAGCAAGTGTTCATTCATTTATCCCCAAAAATATCAATGCACTTGAGGATTTCAAAATTGAACACAAATATTTGCTGTTTTGAATTATGCTCTATTTCTGTGAACTAAAGCACTGTGAACACCTCTGCTATTTGTAATTGCTACAATGCCAATATCAGTTGTCAAATTTGTTTGCTGCCAATCACTGGCCTCTTTTGCACAATTATTTGGCAAATTGTTCAGTCGTGCTTAAATACCTGCTGAATCTTTTGTTTGAGTCGAGCCCAAATTAAATCATTGTCTTTGTATCTTTGCTGTCTATTTTACTGTAGGTGGTGACACAACAGTAAATGGTAGCAACAGCCCTGTACTACAAAGAGTTAAAGCATTTGCTCATAATGGTTACCATAGTAATGGAAATGATCACCATAGCAACGGGTCGTCAAGACACTCCTCCCCATCTAACACCGCCTCCAGACGGGGGTCCCTTAAACATCACCACGGCAAAGAAAACGGTGGTGTCAATCCATCAGATAAACTCTTACTGCGAGAAACCAATGATCTCGGTCTAACAGTTACCGCTAATCCTATGGCGTTTGCTGTCGAGAAAAATGAAGCACTACACGTTTGAAAAAATATTTTGTAATTTATTTATTTATTTTAAAGAAAGAATTGTGTAAAAAATTGATAATATATGATTATTATGTGTTACCATGCTTGCAGCTCTTTAAAAATGAAATCATTGAAAAAATAAGTAGTCTTTAATTAACAAAAGATGTGTTTTGTACTTAGAGTCCTCTTTATATGGTAAAATGCCTCCATATTTGGTAGTAGAATATTGTGTGATCCACACACTTTCATATGTAAACCCCAAAGAGTTTTTTTTATTCAAATATGTTTATATCATATGGATGTTGAACAAAAAATATGAAAGTGACTGAAGGGCCCAGCATTTATATTTTTGATTTGATTTGTTCGGGCTTGACAACCCTGGATAATGTATTCAAAGACATGTGTGATAAGTGCATGATTATCATATGATGATTAGTGTGTTAACATGTGTTGATCATATATTTGTCATGTTGTCATCATGTGATGATCAGGCTGTTAAAATGTAATGATCACATTGTCATGTGATGATCAGGTTGTTAACATGTGATTGTCATGTTGTCATCATGTACTAGCCACATTCTCATCAAACAATGATCAGGCTGTTTATACATGTCTTAATCATATGGTTATGTTGCCATGTGATGATCAGCTTGTTCACATGTGGTGATCACATGGTCGTCATGTTGCCATCATGTAATTATCATGTTATCATCATATAATTGTCATGGCATCATCATTTGAGTGTCAATCAAAATATAAAATAATCACAATTGTTTTGCTTTCATTAATTCATAATTATGTGTGTGATTAACCCTGATAGTTTGATTTTGTTTTGACTTAATAAATTGACAAGGATTCAAGTATGAGAAATCAATAAGCATTGCATCAGTAGACAGTGTCCAATATCTGGTAGGACATTTCAAAAGCAACTGGCCAGTGTGGCATATGTTCAGCACAAAAGTGAAACTAAATTGTCGCAAACATTCAATAATGTTGCAAGTGTTTTTGTATTTCATGGCACTTACATTCTGCCTCCTAAGTAATAAGGTAATATCTGATTCCAATACTAGCAGATATTATATTTTACTTTGTGAGCAGACGATCAAAAACTCAAAATGCGGTATTTGCTATGTTAAACCCCATGGGCAGTTAACCACAGTACCGGTCTCTAATAACTATTTCGATTGGTTACAAAAAGGCATATATCACGTATTGAGCCAATCAGAGATATGGTAAGAATAGCCAGTAGGGCTGAAGGGATTTAAGCTTAAAAGTGTTAAGAGATCTAAAAGCTCTATTTTGATTGGTTACTCAGATGATTACATCATATTATTATAAATAACCAATCATAGGCACTGTAAGAATGGCTGGTTATTGTTCTTGCATTCACACAATAATATGGAATATGATATAACATGTATTGGATTGTACCAGAATTGATTATGTGCCAAATTGATTTTTCCCTTAAGACTGTTAAGATTATTATTTTGAGGCTCTCGTTAATTGTTCTCAGAGTTTTTAGGTAATGTAAATTTGTAGAAACTCTGCTTTGAATCGAGGGCTTAGCTCAATAGCTGCTAGGTGTTATATTGTTGGATTTGGCAGGTTGAGCACTTGGTAAAAACTTCAGTATAACAAAGGGCAGCTATTGCATATGGGTCCTGTCTCAAAAAGTAAGTACAAACCCTCTACTATAAGAAATGTGTTTCACAGTACTAGCTGTTGTTATAAACAGGAGGTAGTTCATGAAGCATGTCATAAATCTTTTGGGGCAGATAATTGGACTTACAATTGAAAACCATACACCATCTACAGAAAAAATGACTTTAATCTTCCACACATGAAGTTCAAATGGGGTAACCTGAATGGATAACTCCATTTTAAATTCTCACTCCCTGTGTGGGAGATTTAAGGTCACATCTTCCATAGGGCTGTATGGATTTCAAATGAAATAGTTCACTAATAGTACTGCCCTACTTGAAGGCTCCATGATTAAGCTTACCATAAGCTTATACCTTCTGTAATAAAAATTGCACAAAAATGTGTTTCAAACAAGTGTGCAGGAGTAAGAACTTTAACTCCAAATAATAAGAAAGAATAAATATATAAAAACAGCATTTTTATAATGTTATCCCACCTATTTCTATCATGTGTATACAATAGCAATTTAATGAATTTATGTCCTTAGATTGTGGTTTACAATTTCAAGAAGGCCATGTTCAAAAGAAATGTAGTTTTGCAGAATTGCGGTATATTTACGCTATTTTCCACAAACGTGAACCATGTTTGTGGCACACCCCTGTATTGTCATTACTTCTCATACGAGGGTACAGACAAAAGTAAACTATTTATAATGACCTTTTTGAATTTGTAAACAATTTTTAAAAAGTTGCAATTATTCGGCTGCATTGCAATAAATTGAAATGCAACATTTGTTAGATATTACATTTATGAGTTTTTTAACAACTGTACAGCCCAAATGTTGACCTCGAAACCAAAACAAAATATATATTTTCAGTCATAATCCCAACCTTAGTGTATTTTTTTGGTAATTATTATTCCACCAACTTCTCATTTATTATGAAATATAGTAGTGTAAATTTGGGAAGTCAGTATGCTTTAATCAAAGCAGTTAACAACTCCTTTTAAGACCCTAACCCCTAAAGCATTTTCCAGCCTGATATGGCAGCGACGTCAAAGCGTTGAGGCAGCTGCTTCGTGTCCGAATCTATGCGGCGTCTTTAAGCGTGTTCGTGGGTACTCCAGCACTTCGAGCGAACACTAGCGAAATGTGCACTGACATCACTGCCACATCAGGGTGGAAAATGCTTTACAATACTTTTTGAAGTTACTATTTTGTACCATATGGTTGATCATTAATTGCAATTTGTATTCGTCAATTGAATGCAAGAAGGACATAAGTGCTTTGTGATCATTATCCACTTCCAACTTTCTTGCATTTTACATATTGTATGGCAAATAAACATAATTTTTACTGTTTAAAAATAGAAACTATTATGCTGCATATTGTTGACGTTATAATTTCAATAACTATGTATGTAAGACAATTCTAACGAAACAACTGAAATAATGCCGAGTTGGTTGACATGTTTCAATATCATCACAATTAATGGGTATTAAATTTGCTGACGATTTTGGTAGCAATAAACAGTGGAAAAGTACGAGTCAAATAGCATAAAATCCACCACCCTAGTTCTAGATGTAACTCTCAAGTGATAATTGGGTTTTTCATGTGACAAAGTTTGTAATTTCCTTCATCACTGTTCATTAAGAAGACAAATTAATTTTATTTCTTTGAGTTATTTTAATCCAGCCATTAACATACTCCTTTTTGATTTGGTGGGCCACATTCCTTACTTTAGGTGCTACTATGAAAACAAAAAATTGATGCCAACATTGTGAATACTATTTTATCTCAAATTATTGTATAAAGCTCTTACTTAATGTATTGAAACAAAGCATAAGTTGTTGAATAGAGGCTGATTTCTTACAACTGATTATTTTGGTTGTTTTGTATTATTATTTCAACCATGGTTGGTAGTCCTTATCGAAAGTAATTGCAATTTTTTTATATAAAACTTGTACAAAGTTGACGGAATTTTCATGATTCTGAAGAAAACTATCTTTGTGTTATTTGTTTATTTGTTTATAAGAGATTTTATTAAGATATTAACCAAAATTCCCCCAAACTTGTAAATGTATCATTACAAGTAGATTTAGAACTTTTAGTTGAAGAGTTAGTGTGTTGTTTCTTAACACTAGGTGTAATCCAACATTCTTTGAAAGCAGATTTGAAAAATAATCTGTCAAAATGTGTAAACTTTGCAATAAATTGCCACAAGAAATCAAGTGATTTTAAATGGTATTTTTATTAGGTAGACAGTACTTCCAATTATCAGAAATAAGAAGAAATAATTATGCATAATAATTGTATATGTAACTTATTATCTAATCACTGACTGAGTAATTGTAAATGTTCGAGGCATTATGACAAATATTATGATTACGAAAGATGTAATTTTATTTCACTTAATCAGTGATAGTCCTGTTGCCATAGTTACCTAGTATTCAGTTACATAAAGAATTTTATATGTCAGGTAAGCTTATTTTAAATGCTTATCATACAGTGTTTCTTTGTCCTTGCAGTGCAAATGGATGTAATGTGCACAGCTAGATTCCTTTTCAATGGGTGTCCCTTTAAGTTTACTGGTGATGTACCTCAATCTTTGGTATACATGTAGGTACGTTCATGGTGGTACATTGAGCTCACATTTCTACTTTTTCTCAGAGGTACACAATGGTGCTATAACTGCAAGCTTGTGTATTTATTACTGAAGAGCAGGGAAGTGAGTATGTAAGAGATTTCCTCTCCAGAACATGAATGTTGGACACCCTTGGTGTAAAATGTTACCTCAGTAAGGAGTTTGACTGTGTAACACCCTAATGGTTGAATGCTTACACTCTGATAAAAGAATGTAGCCTTTAACAATGAGTGAGGAATACATCTATTTGCTGCGCAAGGATATAGCATTCTCACTTGTGCATGTGTCAGTGCCCTGTGTGTGTGGTTAACTATCATTGTGTTGATATTTACTTTTAAAGTTGCCAAAGAAAGTAGGCCTACAGAGAATAGTAGTGACATAGGATTTGATTATTTGAACATAAAACACAGTTTTCTCCCCAAATTTCCTCTTTATCTGGGATGCTGAATAAATCTGTATACAGATATGGCATTTGTACTTAACGGACTGAATTACATCATTGTGGTTTTTGTGTTCAAGTATCATGCAATGTCACACTCTCTTTTTTACCAATTTTTTTAAAGAAAAGTTCCCATTAGTTATTGAAAGTTCTTAAAACATTATTGAAAAAACTGGATTTTATAGCTTGTATATAATGTAACTATTGCTTTTAAAGCCATTGGTGTTAACTTGTGTTTAAAAAGCTATTATTTCCAGTTCTACATATTTTGTTAGTTTTGTTCACTGCAGTTGGGTTTTAAGAATTACTTGCACAACGAACTTATTGTAATAGAACTGTATTTTGTGTAAAGTGTTAATATTCAAGTTGGCCTGTGATTCCAGTATTACACTCTATTATGGTGCTCCATTGGTGAAGAGGGAACAAAGTATACATTTGTATGGTGCACAGGCCAATCTGAATATGCTTTATAGTATTCATAATACAGCCATGATCAAAAATCTTAAATTCAGGAAGCAGGCTCACTTATTGTATATAACATATCTTGATTGCCAAAATACAATATCCATAATTTTTAAACAAGACATTTAAAACGTAGTTTCACAAATCCTTTGAATGCTTCCTATGTACCACAAATCACTGACCAGTATGGCCCTTAGACCATATCTACCTGCCAACGTGAAATGCAGTATCTCCAAGTTGATCATTAAGCAGATATTACATTTTGCTTGGGAGGCAGTATTAGGTCTTAAATTAGAACATTTTGGATCAATATATTTAATGTATTTCAAGCTATTGAGAAATCGTGACTATTAGCTAATGTTTAATAATCTATTACATATTTGGCAATATCCTCATGTAGACCGCATATACGGAATACACATATTTGATACCATCATCATCTTGTTGACTGATCTATATGAGGAGATTGATAAATATTTCCTACATACCTTTTCAAACACTATTCAAAACATTCAACATGTAGTATATGAATTGAGCAACTATTGTGTAAAATTTCATTTACGGATTTAAGTGAAACTGTTCAATTAGTATTACTATTTTACAGAACAGCTGCTTAATATACGAATCATCATTACTAATATAATATAAACTTGACTTCAATAGTGTGTAAGTCGTTTATTTTAAGTTCATAAGACAATCCTCAATATCGATGTGTAATATATGCAATGAACAAATGTGTTACTTCTTGAATGCATTTATTTCTTGTTACTTGTTTTTAAAAGTGTTTTTTTTAAACAACCTCATCCTTCAACACACTGTACTTATATGAATACTCTTGCTTTGTTTAATTTTGGAATAGTATGTTGTATTTAAGTATGAGGTTATTTATAAAGTTGTTCTTATAAGAGCATTGTGTTGTGCATTCTGCTTTCATTGGGCAGTTTAAAACAAAATACAGGTATGTTCATTAAATTCATTTCTCTTCTAAATTGGAGGAATTACAGACTTATATAACTGATCAAATTGTGTTATTTTCATGATAAAATGCTACAAATTTTATGAAACTGTTAAACAAATATATAATAGTATAATGTAAGTTTAAATCCAATAATTATATAATATTATTTCAAATTCCAAAGAAATTGTCAACTTATTTGGAACTAAATCAAATTTAGTCTTTGAAGCTTAAACAGTTATTAACCAAAGCTAGTCTTATTTGATTATTATCAATTACAAATACATTTTGTTTCATTTAGTGAACATACTGCTAGTTTGTTGTTTACTTCCCAACCTGCTGTACATTAACTGTATAAATGTATTGTATAAAAAATCACAGCAATGAGAATATATATGGCAAATGATTATAAAAAGATTGATGACGAACTGATAAATATGATAAAACTACCAATATGATGTGTAGAAGAGCTGAAGAGATCAAAATGTTATCTAATTTGTTGTTGAAAAAAAATGCGTGTTATGCAGAATTTTGTATCCTATTCTTCACCTATAGTGAAATAAAACTCTCAATGGTGAATTAATATCATGTGTCTAATGAGTGGTGTGTTTATTGAGTATTTGTCGGATGACCTCAAGATTAATTGCATCATGGTTCTGTGGTACAACCAGAGTTGGCAGGTGCTAGTTTATAATGAAAAAGAACCCTTGAGAGCCCCCAACTCAACACAAAAGTTAGCAACCATGAGAGTTACCACTTACCAAAATCTTTTAAAGACCCCCTTTGCAATGATTTTTCATCAACTTTATCCCCCTTTTTCATGCAAAATCGATGACAAAATTTGGCCAAAAACAACCCCTTTTTTGTGGTTTTCAATGACTAGAATTTCCAACACCCCTTTTCAATGACTAGAATTTCAAACACCCCTTTTCAGTGACACTAAATATTGACATAAAATTACCGAATTTTCCCAAGTACCCCTTTTATCCATATTTCGCGGACAGTGCAAATTAAATACCCCCTATTTTGCTGATTTCACGGTCAAATTGTGGGGACTGTCCAAATTAAATAACCCCTATTTTCACAATTTCGCGGTCCTCGCTACTGGTAAAAAAATTACCCCTTTTCCACGCTATTTGGTAACTCTCATGGTTGTCAATTTTTGTGTTGAGTTGGGGGGGGCCGGGTTGAGAGCCCTGGGCAAAAACCTTTGGGGTCAACAATTCACAATTTCAGTACATTCTGTACATTCACAAGTATGTGCCACCTCCCCCCTACCCACACCCCTTCTGAAAACCTGGCTACGCCATTGTCACAGTTTGAACAGTTACTAAACAAGGTTAATATATCATCGTGATCACTGCATATTTATTGCCAGACAGCGTACAACTGCAAAACCGTCCTTTTGTATTATCTTATACTCCAGAGGGAGCTGTTTTGGCCTCATTATTCGCACTAGCATCACGGTTTGAACAGATCAGATAATGACCTTGACCTACCTACCTTGACCTAAGGCGTCGGCACGGGTGGATCACTCTGCCTTGCCATCTGTGTCATGATGCTTTGCCAGGTTGTTCTTTGTGTTGCTAGCCTTCCAGGTTCCACCAGGGATGTCAAGTTAATGGTTGAGGAGTCTGTTTTGATGCAATCCGTCCATCTCTTTGCGGGTCTTCCTTTTGGTCATTGTGGAAGTATGCTTGCTTCCAGGAGCATTTTTGGATACCTTGTGTTTGGCATTCTTTGGATGTGTCCAAAGAATCGCAGTCGTTTCTGAGTTACTCTGTTTAAGATGGTGTGGTTCATATCTAGTGATTGACGGATGGTTGAGATAATGTTACTCCGGCGGTTGTAATACAGTACGATCCTCTGGCGTGTGTGTGTGTTCCGCACGCCATGTACGCAGTACTATTTTTGCATTTTCTCAAAAATTATGAACAACAAGTAAGACATAGGGCGTTCGACTAATATTTCTATCGTCAAAAATAATATTTGAACGACTGGTTCCATCGGTTTATTCAAAATCACGGATTTTGACAAAACTACAGCACTTAAAGTCTTGATTTTTGCTCAGAATCTTTGTTTACTAAAGTACATTACAATCGTGTAAAAACCTGAATTTTTTGAGGGCGTTCTTCTCAGCAAATGTTATAATATGGCTTTAAGGTTATGCACGTTTTTTTGAATTATAACCCAATCTTCATGATCTTTGTAAGGTTATGTAAAAAAACAGCGATAGTTCAGGTTACGCATTCACACATTAATTAATTAAATCACACACAAGGTTAGGGTTACGCATATTTAAGGTTTCACATAGTCAAGGTTAAGGTTATGCAAAGTTAAGGTTACGCATTTTTAAGCCCTGACGGGCTAGGGGCCCAGTATCAACAAAAAACATCAAGGCCGCAAGCCCTACAGGACTAAGGCCTGAAACTCCATAGTGAGGATTTGCAACTAACGGAGGGCAAGAAAGCAAGGGGTAGCCTTAAGTTATCGATTTTCTTATTATGTTTTTTACATATTTACCACTTAATTTTCCTGATTCTTCAGGACCTGCCCTCTATCGGGGGGATAATTAATAGATTAAAGTTGATCGCTATTGTTTTTGAAGCAATTTTGTTTTGTTGTAACCCTGCGGGCCAACTTTAAAACTTTGAAATTGCGTTTTTGAGCGCTTTTGTTTTTTACAGCCGATATTTCCACAACCTTCTTTCCCCGGGCCTTCATCATACCTCATTAAGGAATTTTACTTATCAAATTTATGTTTTTATATTCTTTTGTGTCAAATATAGCTTCAAACCGTTTTATATACGGCACAAACTTAATAACAACAATGAGATGGAGCTTTATTAAACCAATTACCCTGCATTAAAATGATTGTCAAAATATTTGAATAAAGCGCCGGAACCGGCGTCTTATTTTTGAGAGAATTATTAGTTGAAAGAATGATTCATAACACACAATACACACGGCGATCAGGACGGTGATTTAATAAGTACCATAGACCGAAGGAGTGGTACGTATTGACATACGCGCTGGTATACAATTTTGCTTTGTCATTATCGATTGTTTAAGTAAAATAACGTCAAAGAATTGCTAATCTATTTTGTATGATAATGTTTTATTCGTTCTGCACTAAAATGATTGATAGCCATTTTCAGTTGAAGTGATTCATATGATCAAAAGCACGTCATTATCGATTGTTTAACAAAAAATCACGTGTATTAAAAGGCACCATTATGAAAAAAATCAC
>NC_092641.1:13243834-13266581 GCF_039555335.1 Amphiura filiformis | reverse complement strand
GAGGATGACTTTCATTTCGTAATAAAAGTTACTTACCTTCTGGTAATTATTAGCCACTTCAATTCGCACAAAACTAACCAGAAATTTGAAAACTATATCATTGTTTTGTTGTCCGGCACACGGTACACGATTACCAAAATACAGCAACCATTTATATGGACGTAGATCATTCAGACAACGAACTATAGAGGGCAGGCGTGGATGTTTTCAGTGAGGATACTCGTGAGGATGAAACCTCACTGTTTTTATTTGGTCCCTATATCGGGCAGTAGTTGTTGAAAGACATTAATAAGCTGCAACATTCACTTTAATTTTTTCACTGAACCATAAAAACTGTTTTTGAATGTGACACCTAAATCAGGAAAAGCTTAAATTTAAATAAACATTATTTTTCACCATATATATTACATGATGTATTACAAAGCCAATAGATAAAAGTATATTTATCTAAAAACAACATTAATTTGTATACCATTTAAATTGTTAGAATGGAAGCTGATCAAAATGTGGCAATTTGCTAAAAACAGGCCAAAACAGGGAAATTTGGGGGGGTCCATGTTACCATGGCAACAAGTGAAAATATATTTTTTCATTGCCACTCAAGGTGTTAGTGGCCAAGAACCTTTCATCAAAAAAAGTTTGAGCAAAATCTATTTTTTGACCGGTGCACTAGCAATTAAGTATTTCCGTACTGTTTTCTTAAGCCTTTTTGGTGCGTTTTATTTAAAAAGCGCCCGTTGAATGTATGCTAAAATGTGACCTTGACCTACAACATGTGGTAAGCATTTGACTGTAGCATAACCAAACGGTTTTCAGATTTACAGTCAAATGTGCTCCATGAGTAGTCAGACTGTTTTCTGTCATTATGTTGTTAGCAAGTTTGAATGTAAACAATCAATACATCCACAGAAGCTTCACAGCACAATTTAGCTTACCATTCTTTGGAAAGTTTCAGGCGCATTGTTCAAACCGAATGGCATAAGGCGCATTTTTCAAACCGAATGGCATGACTTTGTACTTTTACTGGACAAATAAATATGACATGATTGTGTTGTGATTACATGAGAGGGGATTCCCATCTTGCATGAAATAGCTTTTAACAGTTAACACGTGTCAAATTTAATTACTCAGGGCACATCACATGTTGAACGTATAATAACACAATTTAAGTAAGATTTTGCATTTATTGTTTATGATAATTCATAACCTCGTGTGTTTATTTGCCAAACCGCGAACACGGTACGCGGTTACTAATAAACAACGGTAGACCTCACCCAGAGAGTAGATATTCTTGAGAGGGCACTCTATTCCCGTGGTTTCTTTTCCAACTCTAAAAGATCACGAATTTTGGTTGTTTGCCAAATGAAAAGTATCCGCACTATCGATTGATTACGTAACTGTTATGAATAATTTATTAGGTTTTTCAATGCAATAGCCTCCACCCATTATTGTCTGTCCCAGGAACTTAGACACCCGGTTTTTAGGATATATTCGTAAAGTTTTTACTTTGGCAAAAAGTCATGAAAGAAAAGTTGCTAAACAAGGTCAGACCTAACAGAAATTATTAGTAAAGCTATGAAAAAATATTCTTCCTTGTCTACTTTTATTCAATTTTGACCGATTTACAGCAAGATATATGGGTCCAGCCAATATTCCTAATGACTTGAAACTTTTGATGGGATAATCTATTTACAGTAAGGGGTTTTTTGAACATTGTAATCATGCATATTGATCGGTGATGCCACCCTTTTTCTTTGATCCTTTACTAATTCACAATAATGGCGGTCTACTCAAATGCATTCAACAAAAGCATGTTTGCAATCTGCCACGAGAGGTCGTCTCACACGCATACCAAATACGCTACGATCAAATAGGTTGAGGACAATATTTGATTGAATGGACTGCACTGTGCCATGATTTCGGTGAAGGACACCGGTATAAATCCTTTGTTTGGAGCCAATCAATAATTTCAGTTGGTGCATTATAACAAATGATAGGGCAAGTTACTATGCGTCTGGAGTGTATTGTGAATTATACTCCTCACCAATAACATCAGAACATGCATAGGGCATACAATTTGTATTTTCTTGGAATTGGGCCAAGCCAAAAGCATGCACAGAACAAGATTCAAATACCGCGCCGAATTGTTGTAATTGGTTGGGGGACAGCTGGGATCACTGAGTTAATACACTAAGAATAAATATATGCCAATTAGAAACACTGTCTGCATTTTATGAACTGAATTATATTTTTCATTTTTATAAAATGTTTTTGGTGAGGAGTATAATTAATTTACTATCCATTCACTATCCAAAATCACCATACCTACAAATCTGTATAATGAGACCTTCCAAAATAGTGGTAACCAACTTCTACCGGATTATTTTTTAAGTGTTGAGAAAAACCTTCCAATATCAATAGAATTTCTGGTAAACTCTCACTCAATGCTTTGGAAACACAAAAATCCCGTTAGGTCTCAGCGAATGTTAACACTTTTCTTTCATGACTTTCTTTAAGTTTTTACTCCGAGAAGGGCTCTCCATACACAAATGAACACACACAAAGGAGGGTAGTCTCCTCCGTGACCAGCTTGATATCGATGGAGCGGAAGCAAATTGGCTGCGGAGGAGACGGGTCATTTTGCTATGCAAATGAGGTAGTGTCGGTGCCCTGACCTCACCACAACGATCTCGATGTGTGACGTGTCCAATCAGTTGGGAGATTTGCAATTGATTGGGAGCCATGGACAGGGGTAAAATTAATGTAAATGTGCGGCGGAGAATTTAAAAGTGGCGACTCAATGAAAAATCAAAATCATGACCATAGCAGCCCAAATACGAAATATAAACAAGATATTAATCATTGTAACCATTTATTTTATGTGAAAGTTTGTGAAATTGGGAATCAATAAAGAATATTTTTAATAAGTTAAGAACTTCTCACTTCTTTGTAAGCTTTTTTGATTTATAATTTTAATTACAGGTTTTGGGTTTCGAGTTCATCTTTACAATACAGTCAACCTTTGTTATATTACAGTTCTGATTTTTTGACAATGAAAATCCTATCTCTTTATGCCTTCATTATGAGCCATTTGTTTCGCCTCATCCCGCTTAAGGGTATACGATGTATTGTTGGTCGAAGCAGCAACAAAAATGTAGTTCACACCATCTTGTGAATGGTAGTGAGCTTTAGCAAAAATTGCATTGCTCAATTGTAGCGAGCGTGTAGAAGAATTCAAATATCACAGATATACTTTTATAGGTCCTGTGCTTTTTGAGTTATGTTGTAAAGAGGGCTGAAACAACAACACTTTTGTAAAACGTACATAACTCATTAAAAACAATAAATCAAGCAAGTTTTCATAGTATATGATTTGTAGACTGAACTTTTGCAAAACACCAAAGTGTTATTTTTTAATAATATATTGATTCAGATAATAAAAATTGATTTTTTTTTGGCTGCTTCGACCAACAAAAATTATACCTCGTATAACCTTAAATAACCAGCTCATCATGCTCATATTTCCGTGTTCATTAGTTATTAAGATATTAGAGCTCCCAAATGACAAAAAACAGATGTGTTTTTATTATAAATTGGCAGTAACGTGATTAAAACAGACTATTTGGGTGATATTTTAAATGTGCCAATGCGCCATAAGCATGATTTTAGACAGCGGCGCATTAGAAGTGATCTTTAATAATATGATCTTTAATCATTATTATTATTATTATTATTATTGTTTTTGTTGTTGTTGTTGTTGTTGTTGTTGTTGTTGTTGGTTTATTTAATCAATAATTACCAATTGAACTATGATAATCTCTATGCCCTATGCAAGGCAGGAAACTAATTAGCCCATTACTCAGAATAGCAATTAGGCAAAAATATCAAGGTATCACTTACAAAATTATCCCTATCTTGAAAAGTATTGATGCTATGTATATAATGGTCTGATTTTAAAGCTTATTGTCTAGTGCTTACATTACCAACTGTATTGAAAGCAATTCATAACCTCATTAATAAACGCGATGTGTGCGATCCAATTACATTTAGTTATTTGTGAAAACGCGAACGCAAATTGAGGTCATTAATATTTCACAATTGACCGCAAAATGCGTAATTCTTCCAATGTCGCACACAATTGACCGGCGTTCGCGTGTTGTTGTGCGTCGAACAAACTGCGCGCGCGCTGGCTGCCGTATTTGGATTGCGCGCTACCATATTTGCACAGATTGTGATACGCACTTTTGTTATTGGTCGTCATGTTTTAGCCTGATCGATTTTTGGAAAGGGAAGCTGTAAAAATCATCTATTTTTATATACTTTTGAGCAAAATTTTGTGTTATTTTGAAAGGTGAAGAGATTAAAGTGACGGTTATGAATGAGGTTAATAACTTTGCATCGGTAATATGTCGGGCATTGTGAAAAATCTAAACATTTTGCTTTGGACCTCGGAATATTCCTCGGTTCCAAAGGCAAAATGTTTAGATTTTTCACAATGCCCTCCAAATAACCGATGCGCAGTTATTAACCTCTAAATAGAATCTACGCTTTCAAAACGGATAATAAATTCGTACTTTTTTGTATCAAACAGTGTTGATCACATTTCAGGAAACACGTAAAGCATGGAACTCTACCACATCTTTTTAATCGTTACGATGAGTTGCTTAGTGCAGAGTGCATTACATTGCAATCCCAGGAGTGATAGTGATGAGCAGCGATGTGAAGCAACTTGCGAAGAATGCTTCGCTGATCAGGATTCATTGAAACGGATGGGATGCCTGGAGAAATGCATTGCAGAGGGTGTAGACCACTTTACATGTCCAGGTATTCGTTGTTAATATTGTTCACCAATAATTATGTGTTTTGGGGAAAAAACGTTTAACCTCCGCATCTTTACTTGTTGTTTATTGTTATTTGAAAATAAAGTTGATTTTTTTCAATTTCTTTTTCATATTGTTAGATTAAGGACCTTTTTAAAAAGAACTCCACGTTTACTTTGGTCACATACCGGTATCGGTGTTCCAATGTATCATACTCTAGATATTTTATATTTTTTATCGAGCATTATATAAATTAGCATTGTGCAATTGCTGTTAAAAACGGAGTTGCCGAACGTTTTATATTAGGTTAGTTATGATGAAGAAATCACAACATACTAGAGTTTCTAATTGTTTCAATAATGTGTTGTGGTTATGGTTATTGACATTGATATTGATATTGATATTGATATTACAATGACAACATAAGTGCAAATTGCAATCAATATCCGCTAACTCAGGCGCGAATGATTTAGTGGACAAATTGATATAACTCAACTACGCAATGTCACATTTCGGCAAACATGTTGAAAACAGTATACAAATTCAAAATGTGTTACAATTCTGACCACTGACTATAAATAAAACAGCTGAGAAAACTGGTCAAGGTTGGGTGTGTTTTTATTGTACTTCTATAAATGTGTTCTTTTCTTGCCGCCGACTTTTTTCTGTTAAAGGAAGCCAGTCTTTCCTTAGTGCAGTGACCCCGCTTTCTCTTATTCTTCAAAAAGAGGTTGAGGCCTTCTACGCCATGTACTCGGATTTGTTCTCGGCAAAATACATCAAGAGTAGCACAACTGTAATGACTGATATACTATGATAACCATCGATAACCAGATGGCTGTTATTGGAAGAGCAAGTAAATAAATATAGGTTTTTCTGATAAATTTTGAACTTTTGTCAGTCACTGAGCAAGTATAATATTTTAAGCTCAAATTATTGTTTCCGATAGGCATTAACATCTACCAAATTTCTTATATTTGAATCATACTTGCCCGGTTTTTAGTCACGACGGGCCCCTTTAAAATTCCTGAAGCCATCCCTGTCCAGAAGCACTTTTTGTTTTTAGAATCAGGTGTTTCCAGCTTTGTTCTGATTAATATCTTTGGTGGGGTTAGTGGGGATAATGTTGCAATAGAGGCCGTCAGCCTTTCGCCATCTTGTGGGTACAAATGATACGCGTGTTCTTGCGCCAGACACTGCGCGCAGTGCGCAGCTTGCCACGCAGCTGTTTTCACACATCGACGCAGTGATTTTGCTGTTCACTCATGGAGATCGAACGACCAACGAAGCGTGTCCCCACAAGATGGCGGCATATGACGTCACGCTGACGGCATCTATAGATCATAATCTGCTGCAAGAGGTCCCGGCTCAAAATCACCACAAACAGTGACGTACAGGGTGTCCCAGAATGATCTATACCGGGAAAGATGGAATTTTTTAGGTATGAGGGGAATGTTGAATGGTCATATTGTTTTGCATTTTAAGTTCTACATATATTTAGCTTTATCAGATTTTTTAGATTTTAAAAATTGGACGTTTCTAGTAGAAGTTATAGAAGATTGCGTAAAAATGGTGAATTCTAAGTTTTGACAACGCAATCTATTTTGAAAATCTGTAACATTACTAACCGTTCAGCACAAAGTTATTTGGAAAAAGTTATGCAGGTATTTTAGTTGTGCCCTGTTCATATTTCCACTAAATAGCCGATATCTATCTATTATTTATGACGTTACGAAGCAATCATTATATGGAATTAAGGATTTGTGGCCTAATCCCATTCTCTCTTTGGCGGTAGTTTTAAATAAAGTTATTGTGGTGTGTGAGGTCCATGTCATTTGAAATGCTTGCAGAGATTGAACTGGTTGTGGTACAGAAAAGACGGCTCCTCAATTTACTGTACAGCAGCGTGGATTTCTTTCAAAAACTTACTGGCAAACCGGCAGCTATGTTGAGACGCAAAGAAGATTCATTAGACGATAGTGTATAACGTAAAGAAGTTTGACGAGCACGGAACTGTCGGGAATCGGCAGAGTGAAGCTTCAGGTGCTCCGTAAGACTGTAAGAACTAGAGCGAACATTGCAGCTGTCCGGCAAGCTTTAAGGCGCAACCCCAACAGTAGTTGTCGTCGAAATGATGTGCCAAACATCCCACGTTCTTCATTTAATCGTATCGTGCCATTTTTCAAAGGTATGCGAGTCGTTTTTCATCGATTTTACATTATTGCATGTCACGCCAAAACAAATAAAGGTAGCGTGCTGAAATTAACAGAATAAGTAGGAGACATGTCCAACATTATAATGTTGGTATCAACAATAGATACACTGCCCGTCTTCTATTTTTAGTAATTTTGGCAAACACGGTACAAATCATTCTGGGACACCCTGTAGCTAGGGTGGGCAGGGTGGACGACTTGCCCACTTTGGGAAAATAGGGGAGGAGGGACTTTGCAGGAACAATACAACAAAGCTAGAAAAGGGTGATAAGGAAATGAGAGAAAGGGAAGAGCGAGTATTATAAGGAAAAAAGGAGGAAACTGAATAAAAACAAAAACAAAATAGAAGCCTAAAGAGGTATGGAAGGAAAAGAGGAAGTGACCGAAAAAGGAAAAAATAGAGGAAATACAAAAATAGTAGGAGGGTAAAGGAGTGACAGAAATGGGAAGCAATTGAAGAATACGGGTATGAACATGAAGAAAGAAAATTGACCAGGCATGGAAGGGGTAGATGAAGGGAAAAGAAAGAGAGAAAGAGGAAATCGTTAGGGTTAAAAAGACGCAGGGAGAGAAAGGAAGCAAAGAAAAAAAAGCAAATGAAAGAATAAAACATGAATAAAATAATAAGAAATAAAGTCTGAAGAAAAGAAACTCCAGAAAGTGAAGGGGAGAAGTATACTGAAATACAAAGGAAGAAGTATTAATTTACAGATAAGTAATTTAAGGGATCAGCTATCAACGTTTGCACAGTATTTTTGTGGGCCATGAGAGCACATCAGACATATCGAAATGCATTCTGAATACGAGGAATGTCATTCTGATTCTTTTTTTTTTTTTTTGAAACTCGCGATATAATACACATTTTTTGGCAAATGATTAAAAAGTTGACCTCTTTTGGGGAAAAATCATTAGCCATATAAAATCATTAGCTATATAAAATTATAAAATCATTAGCTATATAAAATCATTAGCTATATAAAGTTTACTTCGATCTTCGATAAAAAAGTAAGTAAATGAACTCGTCACCTCTCTACACACTGTAAGCTTTTTGATTTACAATTTTAATTGCAGGTTTTGTGTTTCGAATTCATCTTCACAATGCAGTCAACTTTTGCAATATTACGGCTCTGATTTCTTAATAATGAAAATCCAATCTCTTTATTTATAGATTATGAGCAGTTTGTTTGATCTCATCTAGCATAAATAACCAGCCCGTCATACTCATATTATCCGTGTTCATTAGTTATTATGATATTAATGCTCCCAAATGCCATCAAAACAGATGTGTTTTTATGATAATTGGTCAGTTACATGGTTAAATCCAACCTGCTCACTGTTTTTAACATGGCGATATTAACAAATTAATTGTGTGTTGAGTGTATATTATTACTCGTGTTATTTTTGCTGCTATTGTTGTTGTTGTTATTGTTGGTGGTGGTGTTGTTATTGGTGATGTCGTTGGTGGTGTTGTTGTTAATGATGGTGTTGCTGCTATCGAAATTGAGTTCTGGTTCTGGTTCTGGTTAAATACTTCTCAACACTTTCTACAAAGCCAGGCGAGAAGGGTAATTAATGGATTATGAAAAAATAGAAAACCCCCTCAGCGTGGCATGACGTTATCAACTATCGTTATAACATTCACAAATGGGGGCTTTTATTATGTAATATACAGGGTGTCCCAGAAAAAATGATCGAGTGAACAAAATTGGACATAAATGAGTGAATGTTCTTAGTCATCCAGTAATTTCAAACAGAGTTTTGGAATTAAATCTAATACAGGATACAGGATCTAATACAGGAACTATTGCTATGTTGCGTCTAAAAACCACCAGACTTCATCAGGCAACTGACCCGTTGGACTGGTCACGTGATAGACGGCTAGACAAATTGGACATAATATGCATCAGAATCCAAAACGTGCAGTACACCTTAATATGCATCTTATACATTGATTTTATTTAAACCATTTGATTGCGAAGAAATGAGGGAATACAAAACGCAGGCGCTTTATCTGTTAACTGTTAATGGGTTTCAAATTTTGCTCGGTGAAATCGTTTTCGTTCTTTTTAAACAAACTGTTTCTTTCAAAACATTTAATTTGGTTTTGTTCAAATTTGAAAAACTGCACGATATTGAACATGAAAGCTTGTATGTAAGATAATGTTCGGTGCTTGTAAATGTCTTTTTCGTTAATGTTGATATAATTATTGCAAAAAGAATTATTGCATAAAGAATTTTAGCTGATTAAAACGTTTTCTCACACACACTAATGTTTTTGGAATAAATCTTTTACAACTCTAGCATAATGTTGCATTATATTTAAAAAATCACACGTAAAGCTGTAAGTACTTGATTATTGTCATTCTTGGCTCACGTGTTCTTTGAAAAGTTAAAATCTAAAATATTTGCACAACATAAAGAATTAAAGCAGCGTAGCATACTGGTCAAGGTCTTTGCCTTTGGTGCAAGAGGTTCCGGTTCAATTCCCCGCAGGACCAACAAAATTAATTCCGCTCTCTCCGTGGCTCATCTGGTAATGGCGGGGCAGATGACTCATGACAAAAGACCTTGATACAGTCGGTTCTGATTTCAGCTGTTAATGCCTAGATATGCGCGACATAAAAAATTTATTGCAGAAATCAGTTTTCTCGGACAAACTGTTGTTCATCCTCAGTGAGAGCATGAATAACACCGTCGTGGATTATAAAATATATAGATAATGAGGACTAAATAAAACTTTATAAAGAGGTGAGCGAATATGAAAAAACGCCTGTTGATCAACCATGGAATGAACGGCATTGATGTGCTCTTTATGTAATAATTGGTTTCTAAAATTCTAAATTTCTAAAACTAAAATTTGCGCGAGTATATAATGCACAATAAAATGAGCATTTGTATTTTTTTGATTTTGTTGTCTATTTCTCAACTTATGTCTTAAATCATTCACCCGGGATTTTTTCTGGGACACCATGTACGTGCCGGTAGACAACATGCCTAGCTAATGTTAATACAAATCCTTACCACTTACCGAGGTTTTGTTCGAGAGGCTTCTGGGTTCCCATAATCCATTCTAAATAGTTTGACCGCCACCATCACGTGATAAGAGTGTCAACTTGATCGTCAGTCCGTCTCAACCCATTGTAATCGGTGTATGGTTACTCTGTGAGATCTGGAATCAATACTCGGTAAGTACTGAATACTATTCTAATATATCTATGCATTATCATTATTAATGACATTAACAACTTATTCTTATGAAGCTTTTTATGAAGTTTGGCTCGACATGATGGCCATAATATTTTGTAACGATGTGTGGCATACATCTTTTGCCTCTCAAAGTGAATTAATTATTTATTTGAAATGAAACAACTGCATTGAAAGCAAATAGAGTCTACGCATTTAAAACGGATAACGAATTTATACGTTTTTTTTTTATCGAACAGTGTTGATCAAATTTCAGGAAAAACGTAAAACATGGAACTCTACCACATCTTTGTAATCGTTACGATGACTTGCTTAGTGCAGAGTACATTACATCGCAAAAAAATGAGTGATAGTGATGAGCAGCGATGTGAAGCAACTTGCGAAGAATGCTTCGCTGAAAAGGATTCATTGAAACGGATGGGATGCCTGGAGAAATGCATTGCAGAGGGTATAGACCACTTTACATGTCCAGGTAATCGTTGTTGATAATGTTCTGCAATATGTGTTTTTTGGGAAAACAGGTTTAACCTCTACAACTTAACTTTTTGTTTATTGTTCTTGTGATTTGTAAATAGAGTTGAATTACTTTATAACGGTTTCACATCGTCATATTGTTAGATGGATTTTAAAAAACGACTCAACATTTAGTTCGGTCACATTCCGCTATTGTTGCCTCGATACTCTCTGTATCGTACCCTGGAGATGTAACAATATGCACCGGGCTTAATAATGAGCATTTGCTTTGTGCAATTATAAAAACGGCAGAAGATACGTAAGCAGGCAAAACGTTTCCAGTAACCACGCCATTCAATAAAGCCAAGACCTTGCAATAATATGAGCCCGTTTACTTAGCGAATAAGTCACACGCAAATGTATTATCAACTTTTAAAGTAAATAATCGGGTTTTTTTTTGTGTATTTTAAAAGTGAGCTTCAGACTTGATAATTTCAGAAGTAGAACAAAAGCACACTTTATCACATAAGACAAAATTTGCCTGATTTTATCCATATTTGCAAAAACCCTTCAATTTGTAATACTTGATTTTTTTTCTGATGGAAAGAACACAATACGTTCTGTGAATTGAGAATGTTGGCAGTCCATTCTCTCACAACGCTGGCCGTGTTCATATCATGACATCACTGTAGTTTCAAGAACAAATCTGTTTCGTTCGAAGAAACTCACTCGCCTACGGTTGGTTTTTGCGGAATAATAATTTTAAACGACTTATTCTTTTTTCTAAACAAGCAGTAATTTTCATTGTACTCATAATAATATTTTTACAATTGCTATAACTCAACGACGCAATTTTACATTTCGTTAAACATATTGACTATAAATAAAACTGAGAAAACTGTGGTCAAAGTTGGATGTGTTTTTATTGTACTTTTATAAATGTGTTCTTTTCTTGACACCGACTTTTTCCTGTTATAGGAAGCCAGTCTTTCCTGAGTGCAGTGACCCCGCCGTCTCTGAAACTTCAAAGTGAGGTTGAGGACTTTTACGACACGTTGTCGTTTTTGTTCTCGGCAAAAGACATCAAGAGTATTGAGGCTACAATGACTGAAGATACCATGCTAATCATTGATAACCAGATGCCTTTTATTGGAAGAGCAAGTAAATAAATATAGTTTTCTGATAAATTTCAAACTTAAACGGTCACTAAGCAAGTATAATATTTTTATGCTCAAATTATTGTTTTCCATAGGTATTGACATATCTATCAAATTTCTTATATTCGAAACCTACTTGCCTGGTTTCTTAGTGACGACGGGCCTCTTTCAGAAACATGAATCCGTCCCTGTCCAGAAACACTTGTATGTTTTAGAAACAGGTGTTTCTAGCATTGCTCTGGACAGCAAGTAATCATTTAGAGCGGCGTGGTCCAGTGGTTAAGATACTTGCTGTGGGTAGTGGGGATAATGGTGCAAGAAGTCACAATCTGGTGCAAAATTCAATTTCCGGTAATTTATATTAAATTATCCGCTCTCTCCATTACTGCATTTGAATTATGGGCCAGATGTGTAGATGATAAATACATCGCAGCCAGCCAGTTCCTAGCAATATAGAATGTGGCTGTACGTAAACCCTACAGTGTTCCCTGTGCATCGTGGGAGAGCATCAGTATCCAACTGCATCATTATTAAAACATATCCAGAACAATTCTAGAAAACTTACATCTTGTAGAAACAATATATGAAATAAGCATACTTACGTGTTCATTGCTTGATGAAAATAAAATAGGCCTTCCTTTAAACAAACTATACGAACACATATTAGTAGAGAGACCACTTTCTGGCTACATAGGATACCGTGCATCATTTTTGAACAAATGTGCCAGCCAGATTAGAATTAATCGTTAGAGTCTCCTCTATCTGTTTAATTCACTCGGCTGGCATTTCTGAAAAGCGACGTGAACTGAGATATTTTGGTTAAAAATGTGTTTTTTGTGACTTTTTTCCAATTTTTTACCCAAAAGGATGCCAGCTTTTGTTAACAAATATTGAATACACATGTGACATGTATTCTTCACAGCAAATATGAAGTTCATACTATATTTACTGTCAACGTTATATCTGTTTTAATAATTTTTGGCAAAAAAACACACGAAAGAAATCACAAAAACTGTATTTATCAACCCAAATAATTCAGCTCGCGTCACTTTTCAGAAATATCAGTTAATGCCGGGTTAATCAGAAAGACTCTTATGGTTAATTTTAACCCGGCACCTTTGTTTAAAATTGATGCACGAAAAGAGCAGATAGACCGATGTGGGTTTTCTACTTTATGTTCCAAAACACAATTTATTCAGAGCAAAAGAGTGTAGGTTAGATCTTTATCTAAATAAATACGTAATCGCGTTGCAAATTGTATTCATAAAACTAAATAAATTAGATGGTGAATTTATTAATCGCCAAACTTTCGGTAAGTACATTCATCATGGTTCAGTGCACTTCTAAATTGGCAATATTATGCATTAGGCTACATAATTCATTATATTCCTATTATATGGCTGTAGAACATCTATGTCTGTTATGTCTTTTAAGGGCTCGAATAGCGACGTTTGAACAGTATTTTTTGTGATACCTGAGAGCACATCAGACATACTAAATTTCATTCCGAATGCGAGGAAAGTTTTTCTCATATCAGGTAATTTTGATTTTTGAAATTCGCGATTCATTTGACATTAACAGTTCTCGAAGTAATCTTCATAAATATATGATTAGTACGGAAGCAGTGAAGGGACATGACATGTTGTCATGATGACATGATGATGACATAAATGATGATGTATATGACAACACAATTTCCACTTGACGTAATAAATTACGACATAATTGACGACATAATATCCAGTTGTCATGATAATTTACAACATAATTTCGAGTTGATGAGTTGATGCGATAAATGACGACATAATTGACGGCATAATTTCCAGTTGTCACGATAAATGACGAAATAATTGACGACATAATATCCAGTTGTCACGATAATTTACAACATAATTTCGAGTTGATGAGTTGATGCGATAAGTGACGACATAATTGTCAACATAATTTCGAGTTGTCACGATAATTTAGTTGAGATGAGTTGATGCGATAAATGACGACAGTTGACGACATAATATCCTGTTGTCACGATAAATGACGACATAAATGACGACATAATTTCCAGTTGTCACGATAATTTACAACATAATTTTGTGTCGGTCCTAACGCTCGTCGTTCCTAGTAAGTTCGTGATAGCCGCATAGAGTCTGAACCAAGACTACGTGTAAACGCAATTGCAATCATGATGGCGCTATGCTGAGACAAATAATCTAAAGGTAATATGAAGCACCCATTGATTCACCTTGGGTGCATCGAACCAGAGAAGATTATCTTCTTTCATCGAACTACTTCCCTCGGTATTGATATGCAAATACGACTGGCCGTATCTATAATGCTCTAAGCCTATGTTCACACGTGTATGCTATTTGTCTAAATAATCTAAACAGAGTTTGGTGTTGGATGCCTAGGAAGTCTTGGTGTATATTATTCGAATAACAAGAAACAAACTCCATTATCATATAAATAATACCCTGTTTACTTTCTAAAGCAAAATGAAAATAGATAATCTAATATGCCTAGTTCGATTACTACCCAGCAAACACAAATATATTACAGAAAACGTTAAATGTCGGGTTAAAGGTTATGTGAGGGTCAAGGGCATTGAAAGTTTTAATAACATTCAAAAAACCCTTTGTTCTAAACTTGCTGATAAACGTTCTAACACAATAGACACTTATATATGTTTGCCAAATGATATTTTACTATAGCATTTCGAATTTTGGCTTAAAATGTTGTTGTATTATTTTTTCAGTATAACACGAGTTTTCATGATTTTTACATAAACATACATTGATATGTTATCAAAACGTTTTAACTAAAACCAAAAACACATGCATTATCATGTTTTAAAAACATTTTGGAGTTTGCTGAATAGTATCCATAAGCAAAACACTTTGACGGCTGTTTAATGCACAACGAAAAAGCAAGGCGAAAAATAGCGTTGCACGAACTTCTGTTCCCCGTCCCAAACAGACATACCGCATTTATGCCGTAACACGACACAATCTTGCCTAAAACGCCTCTTCGCAAGCTGATTTTTGGACGGCATTTTCCACACACAAATGAATAGGCAATCTGCCCGTTCGAATTCGCGTCGAAAAAAATCGAAATTTGTTCACTTCTTCTTGTCTATACGAGATCAAATTTTAACCCCAAAATGGATTTTATTACATGTCGGACTCTACTTGTTCTATTAGGATACTTTGATTCGTTTCATAACATGATAAACATAACATTTTTCTGCATTTTAGAATGCGTTTTTTTGTCATTTTGAAACGTCATTTTTTGCTACCAACCGCAACGTAATCGCCTTACGGTAATTCCACGATTGACCAATTCACAATAGATTTCACCCTCTAGAGGGCATAATAACCGATTTTCGACTAGTGTAGCTTGCCGTTCGCGTTCCCGTGTCACGTTTCACGTAAATTTCGCAATTTCTCTAATGTAGCCGGTCATCGAGCGTCCAATTAGGGCGCGTCGGATGGCAGGAACATAGCAAATATTTATGGATTTCATCCTCCCGAGAAAGGCAATGTAATGAGATAGAAACACCGCTTATATCAAGCCCTCGGATGTCTTTCATGCAGTCCATACCTAACCAGCACACATGTACAAAGATGTATGTGCATAGTGTTGGATCTTTATGAGCCATTCTGTAGGCTCTATATGGGCTATTCACATGGGACCGTAATAACGTGGTCATGCGAGTTGGCCAACATAAAGACTGCACAAAAAGTAACGCAGCTGTTATAAATACGCCTATAACGTCAGAACTAATAATTGCGTTCACAATATTTCAACATAGAAGGAAGGATGATTTATTTACGCGCATTTTGATACCCCATTTGTCCAATTGCGTTTAATATTTTATTTTTATTATAACACAGCAGTGTTTTAACGAAAAATATCCGAATTTAAAAGTTGCATCTATTTGTATTGATTTGAAGTCAGCGCGAAGATAAATGGAGGGTTTTAGGTGCCACAATGCTTGCGTATTAACCATTGATCGCTGTCAACTGTAACTTTTAAATTCGGGTATTTTTCTTTAAAAGCACTACTGTGTTGTTAATATTGAACGAAATTTGAAAATTGTGGTATCAAAATGCGCGTAAATAAATCATCCTTCTTTCTATGTAGAAATATTGTTGAACATGATGCAGTCATGTATACAGTAGAATTCATCTCGACCTTTGCAGGACTTAAACCCCATTAAAAGCTATTAAACCAAGATAACACTCATTGAAACAGCTCAACTGATTAAATCGGATCTTCTCTGGTTGTGCACATGTGTCTGTTTTACATGTGCGGTATCGCTATGAGGTGCTATAATACAGCTTCAGTTGGGTAACTGATTATAAAGGAAACGCAAGGAAACAATGGTATGTGGACCTTTGTTCACGACATGAGACAATGGCCTGCTTTTTGTTAACCAGCATTCTTAGCAACATAATGATTGTTGACTTAACACGGTTTGGAAATAATTTCTTCATATTTTTGGTGTTATCTGTCGTTTACATATCCTTCCTAAAACACAAAAGTGCGACTATTTTTAAACACCTAAATTAGCTAAAAATTTAGGACATGTTACAAAACTATATTTTCTAGAATTTCAAAGAATAGTTTAAATGTAGCTTGTACCGTTTTTTGTGGCATCCTTCAGAACGGAGCGGTCCGTTACCAATATAGCTCAATATTTTCGGTCAAATCTCCATTCAATTAACACGGGGAGTTGGCTAGCTATGAGCTAGCTATGCTTTGCCCTCACTCATATTCTACAAAAGTGCGACTATTTCTGAACATCTAACCTAGCTGTAATTTTAGGTCATGTTAGAGAAATATATTTGCTAGAAGTTTAGAGAATAGTTTAAATATTGGCCGGTTATTTTTCACACAGTGATGTTAACTAGGCAAATGCAATATACTTCTAACATACACTATTTGTAAAGGTCGCGCGTCAATGGTGAGAGCACTGTGTATTGTGTATAGGAAAACGGACAGTAACTGCAGTATGAACAATTGAATACATGAATACAAAAGCCACCTAAGTCCATGCGAAGTTATTTTGAGAGAAAACCCCGTGTATCATTTTAATTCCTTCAGTTAGATTTACCTGGTCAATATGGTAAGTTTTACGTGCAAATGAGTGGATTAACCTGTATTAGGTATGACGATTAGCATTTCAGGGACTTCGTGGGGTTCATTTTAAATTTTGGACTTAGGTGGTTTTTGAATCATATACAAAGACAACAATGTTAGAATGAGATTACCATTAGTAATATAATACAAAATAAAGCACACAGGTATGTATAATGTTGATAAGCATTCTGCCATGTAATATAAACCACACACTTTCCTTTATTAAACCCATTTTTTGTTCAAAAGTCATTATCTAGCAATGAATGTGTTACAAGTGGACTTTTATACATACTGGATTTCAATCAATGTGTTACAAGACTCAAATCATGGAATTGGGTGATTCTTTCATACATGCTATTTTTCACATGCCCAATAGACACAGATAATGAATTTGAGTTGTTCTTTCATGCATATGACAGGCCTATGTATAGCAACAATTTTTTCATGCTTAACTCAATTTGGCCAAAGTATGGGCTTTTGTATTCATATATTCAATTATTAGATCTGAAGCTGTAGGCGTATTTATAACAGCTGCATTTTTGTGCAGATTTTAGGTCCAATGTGTGATTTGCATTAGTTATTTAGGGTTGATGTTATCAGGGTTTTAAATGGGCTTACCCTTATAGGCATCATATATGGGTACTGTTTGAAGCAACACAAAATTGGGTTCCTAAAGGGCCCTCTGTGGATCCTACGAGAATCGATAAACATGATCTCATGATAAAAAAAAATCGATGTATCATCTTTGGTTAAGTTTTCGTCAAATTGATTTTAATAATACTGGCGCACTTTATAAATTACCATATTTCAGCAAATATTTGCAATGTTACGTAACAATAGTGCATAGTGTCAAGTTCATTTATTTGTTGCAACTTACTTCACTAATCTGTACAAGCTTCAAGTCTTCAGCAATGGATCTACTGGCCAGGGATTCCGAATCGTCGATTAATGAACTATGGTTTCTGGATTTTCACTTCTCAGTTAATAGATCATGTTGAGAGAGATCCTGGAATTTTCAATTATAGTTAGGTACCAGAATCAAATTTGTTCGATCTTTGGATCGACTGCCGAAGCTTGCAATTAATGAACTATCAACTAATTAATTAGAATCACTGGTAAATAGAATCACTGGCAATATTATTACATGCACATATTCATAGTCATGGTCCTAGATGTGGATCCGACCACAACATTATTAGTTGTAAACTGTCCTTTAAGAAACCAACTCAGAACGTTGAAACATTTACCGCACGCAAGTTTAGCAATATTGACAAAGAGTCCTTTGATAATGATATTGGTCACCAGTTTAGATCATTAGTCAACTCTACTGCTGATGTAGATAAACTTTCTGAAGCTTATGAAAAGACTGTCATTGATGTTTTAGACCAGCATGCTCCATTGGTTACGAGAACCCGGAATGCACGCATCAGACAGCCTTGGTACAACTCAGAAAGACATCATGCTCGTAGACTCCGCAGAAAGCATGAGAAGAAGTGGCGAAAAACAAGACTTGAAGTCCATCACCAACTTTACATTGAACATAACAAAACTGTTAACAGCCTAATTGAAAAGGCTAAACAAAGTCATTATGCTATGAAGTTTCAGGGTGCTAATGACACAAAGACCATGTATAAGATCGTAAATAGTTTGTTAAATAGTAAATGTAAGATATTACCTGTATATGAGTCAGCTGAAGATATGAGTAATGAGTTCGCTACATATTTCCAAAACAAAGTTGCTAAAATATATGAAGATCTTGAACAAGAAGTGTCTTGCACTGGTACAGTAAGGGTGAACACTGACATGTATGACCATGATGTTTCTAATATATGTGAACTCTCTTTTATGATCATGTTACAGAAGATGATGTTAGAGATCTTGTACAAGGTAGTGCAACAAAAAATTGCGTGTTAGATCCTATTCCTACATGGTTACTGAAAGAATACTTGTCTGTATTTTTGCCTGTAATAACTTGCATCATAAATACATCCATTTCCTCAGGTGTATTTCCCAGCTCACTGAAACATGCCGTCATAAACCCCCTTATCAAAAAGCAGTCTTTGGACCAGAGTGAACTGAAAAGCTACCGACCGGTTGCAAACATACCTTTCCTCTCAAAGTTGATAGAGAAACATGTTGTCAACAACATCAACAACCACATGTTGAAACATCATCTTGGTGAAGAACTGCAATCTGCCTATATGCGTGGCCATAGCACCGAAACGGCACTGTTGAAAGTGAAGGATGAGATTGTGGGAAATGTGTACAACCAGAAAGGAGTTTTCCTTGTCTTACTCGATCTCAGTGCGGCTTTCGATACGGTGAACCACAACCTTCTGCTGAGTAGAATGTCGCATGAGATCGGGTTGACCGGGATTGCTCTTGACTGGTTGAGGTCCTATTTTACTGGTAGAACAACAACTGTTGTGATTGATGGTGTCTACTCAATGGCAAAGACCATGGACTATGGACTACCTCAGGGCTCAATTTTGGGCCCCGAGGTTTCACAGTGTATACAATTCCAATAGGCAGGATCATCAAAAACCACTCGCTTTCATACCACATGTACGCGGACGATATACAGATTTTCTGTAGTTTTGAGCCATCTAACCCATCATCAATTGAAACCTCTTTGTCATCAATAACATCTTGTATCAAAGAAATCAGAACATGGATGACATTTAATTTCTTGAAATTAAACAACGACAAAACGGAATTCTTGGTTATATCATCACCTCACTTCAAACGCCAGATGCCTGATATATGCCTTCACATTGGAGATGACATCGTCCACCCCTCCACTAGTGTCAGAAACCTGGGCGTTATCTTTGATGATGTTATGAGTATGTTGCCGCAGATAACTTCACTGTCAAAGAACATCACATATCACTTACGCAATATTACTCGGATCCGTCGTTTTCTTGATAATGAAACATGCACCCATGTTGTTCGATCTCTTGTGCTGTCACGTCTAGACTATGGGAATGTACTATTAGCAGGAACTAATGCAACTTACATCATGAAATTACAACGCTTGCAGAACTGGAGTGCAAAATTAATTTTCTCTGCTTCTAAGTATGACCATGCCAGCCAGTATTTGCAAGAACTTCATTGGCTCCTGTGAAGCAGAGAATTTTATATAAGATCATGCTCTATGTGTTCAAATGTCTGCATGGATATGGACCAAATTATCTCATTGAATCAATTTCATTGTACAACCAAACTCGTCCCGGCTTGCGTTCTGCAACAGACACTACACGTCTCTCTGTACCAAAATTCAACCCTAAAGGCCTGCAATCAGCTTTCGACAAGAGTTTTTCTCTCACCGCACCTGCACTCTGGAACTCACTTCCATCCGAACTCCGTACTGCTGTTTCTCTGCCAAGTTTCAAGAAAGGTCTCAAAACCTTCCTGTTCCCACAATAATCTGGTGGCTTTGTTTCAGTTTTGCTGTTTTATTTTGCCTTTCAAATATTTTGTTTCCATCTTGGCGCCGTGGTCTTTATGAAATGGCGCCCTATAAATGCCTTGTATGTAATGTTGTATGTAATGTAATGTATTCATATGTAATCACAATTAATTGATTTTATAAATAATAAGGATCGAACAAGCATAAATGATCGATCGAAAGTTCGAACGAATTTGGTTCTACGGTATATTTTTTTATCATGGTGATAACCAAGGAATAGATTACGTAATGCTTTATTCCTTTAAAGCTTTAACCAACAGGCGAGTATAAATAAGTGACCACAATATAGTCATGTGTAAGGGCAGTCATGTGTAAAATGGTACCATTGTTCTGACGTGTCCCAAATGTGCGCTTGTGCGGGTCTGAAGTCTATAAAGGAAGCTTTAGTTGTCGATATAATCTTTCTTATCACCCACCTGACTTTAGGCGCTTCATTTAAATAAATTGAATGCCCCTGCTGATCGACTACACATCAGAATGTCTTAGCTGCCAGGTCCAAATTTTATAGTATTCTATAATGGTAATTGCTGCGTGTACATGTAAGTATAAGTATAGGCCTATGAAGGGTTTTTTTCACAAATGTCCATTTATTTTTTATTTTAAGAAGGAGATTGGCATAGAAAAATAGCGGCGATGGAAGGGGGTGGGGGCAGATTATCCCCTGTGAGAAGTCGTGAGAGGGGATATGAGGGAGGGAAAAGGGAGGAGGGACATGAGGGATATGGAGAATGAGGGGGCCTACAGGAAGGGAGAAAGAGGAAAATGAAGAGAAAGAAATAATGAGAAGTAAATAAAATAATAGAAAGATAAGGACATATTTATATTGGAATGACAGGGAGAGTGAGAGAGGACAAAAAGAAAAGAATGAAGGGGAAGAAAGCAAGAGAGAGAAGGATAGCGAGGGAGTGATAAAGTTAGTGTAGGCCTAGGAAAGAATAAGTACAGAGAAAGAAAAGAAAGGAATAAATAAATGTAATAATAAATATTATAAAACTTAACACATAGCAGCACTAAGCAGCCATTCGATGACATCAATGCCGTTGTGCGTTACGTAATTAAAGAGTCCAGTCTGATATATTTCGCACCTGCCAAGCACAAGTCACCCAATCGTCCTAGTTTGGTAGCACTGCGCCAACTCACTGCCCTCGTATAATGCATTTGTTCCGTAATTCGGTCGTAGTCCTGACCCATGTGTTACCACCCAATATGTGTACTATATATAATAGTACATAACAATCGTGTAAAAAACAGAATTTTGAAAAATATTGAGGGCGTCCTCCTCAGCAAATGTTAAAACATGGCTTTAATTACCATAACGATAAACAATGTGTTTACACTACTTTTGAATGTATTACCCTGCGTTATAAGCAGGATGCACCCATGTGTGTATAATGTGCATGGCGATTGTTCCCGCCATGTTTAATAGATTCATCATCAGTCGGCTGCGGAGCAAGTGGTTCATTATATATGTTATGAAATGAGGTACATTCTAGCGGTACCTCTTTTCTTATCATAAATAACGTACCGCTTGTCTTGAGTCACTGAAATCCCAGTGTAGTAACTGGATTCCTTGCCCCTATAATATACATAACTTTTGCAACCAGTGTGTTATTATGTTTTGAGAAAAATGCAAATAGAGTCACAAATTTATCAAGGTGTGTAGTACCACATTAAGCGTTTATTAATGAATATAAATTTACGTTAATGCCACTGATAGCATTAAAATTGCTGACTACTTGTGTCGGTATCCCCACCGAGAAGAAGCTCGGTGATGTTTCGCAACTTTACACACCAGTGGAAATGTAATTTATAATGAGAATTTTTTCAATACTGAATCGGATGACAATTCGACAAAAATTTGTTCACGTGTTAATTAGTATTTCTCGTTCATTATGATAAGAAACTTTTCAATTCTCATTAGTTGATGTGTCCAACAACGCTTTTGAAAGAATTCTCATAAATGTTCACTAGTGAAATATGACACAAGAATAATTCCGCCCACACCAAAGCATGCTCATTAATGTTAAATAATACATTTTACGCAAAAACAACAGAGGTGGAATCTTTAAGCTGTCCGTTGATGCGTTTCAAAAGAGTCATAAATCTGTAAGAAAAAGTAGGACAATAATAATAAATTAATAAAAATCAATTAGTACTGTATAATGAGTCATCATTGGTAAAATGTAGTCAAAATATTCTTTGAACTTTAATTTGGAAATGACAGGTATTGGATGAAAATGTATTTTTCACCTTTACCTTCACTATTTAGATTAAAAAAATGACATATTTAGAATC